>NC_133898.1:86866035-87166035 GCF_964199755.1 Larus michahellis
TCTTCTGGAAGCTGCAGGAATATCGGAGTATAGGAACAAGTGTCCATCTGATTATCTTCTTCATGTCTCTCTATTCTGTTAACGACTCCTCTGGATATCAAGTTGGCACATATTATGTTATGCATAGGTTCACTTTCTGGGAAAAGAGTCAGCAGAGGCAAAAGTGCCCACAGCAGCTAGTGTGACAGCCCTGGAGAGCAGGAGGGTGGGACCGGAGAGGGGTGTACCCAGGAGACACCCCCTTGCAGTCCCTCTTCCAGGTGTGGCATCAGTGGAAGCAGCTCGCCCAGGGAGCTCCTCAGCACCCTTTCTCATGCCATGAAATCTTAGAATCATAGAATTGCCTGGCTTGGAAGGGACCTTTCAGGTGATGGAGTCCAACCATCAACCTAGCTCTGACAAAAACCATCACTAAACCATACCTCTAAGCACTGTGTCTACTATCTTTTAAATACCCCCAGGGATGCTGACTGCACCACTTCCCTGGGCAGCCTGTTCCAACACTTGATAACCCTTTAGATGAAGAAATTTTTCCTAATATCCAGTCTAAACCTCCCCTGGCACAACTTGAGGCTGTTTCCTCTTGTCCTATCGCCTGTCACTTGGGAGAAGAGACCGACCCCCATCTCTCTACACCCTCCTTGCAGGCAGTTGTAGAGAGTGGTAAGGTCTCCCCTCAGCCTCCTTTTCTCTGGGCTAAACAACCCCAGCTCCCTCAGCCACTTCTCATACGACTTGTTCTCTAGACCCCTCACCAGCTTCATTGCCCTTCTCTGGACCCGCTCCAGCACCTCAATGTTTTTTGCAGTGAGGGGCCCAAAACTGAACACAGTGCTCGAGGTGGGGTCTCACCAGTGCCAAGTACAGGGGGATGATCGCTTCCCTAGTCCTACTCACCATACTGTTCTTATCCGAAGCAGTAGAAAGGAGCACATAACTAACTGCGGAGTTGAGATTCATTGGCTGGAATTTTATTGTAAGAGATACGAGGAGCATGATAGACACACTGGTGTTATCACCTATAGATACGTTCCTTGATGCTTTTCATCATAAGATTCTGCTTCCTCTTGCTTACATAGTTTTGCCATCTGTCTTGATTTGAGTGTTTCAGTGCTTGATGTTTTCATCCAGATCAAGATCCAGGAGACAAGCAGAAATATAAGGAGCCCATCTTTCACTTCAAACGAAGAGCTTCTCAAGTTCGCAAAGTTGCAAAGTTTGCAAGGAAAGCCTTGCAAATGCAATGAAAAAGCTAAACCACCTCAACTGCAGGTGCCTGCTTTTACTGTTATTTGGAAAAAATCACAGTTTTACAGCTAATCTATGAGGCTTTTTGTGCATGGCCTGATTTGTAGTTTCTTAATGCTCAGGACTGGCAGTATTGTTTATAGCTTTGCCAAACTTTTAACAATGAAAGAGCTTTTTTTTTTTTTTTCCTTTCTTCCTGCTAGTCTCTGACTCAAGGCAAACTATCCTGGAAGCGGTCGGTTTCATGGTTCAATCATTGCGGTGAATGAAATTAAGGGAGAATGATATATTTGAACATCCTGAAAAATTCCCACAACTATTTAATTGGGAAGTTCTAGCACAACATGCTTTGGTACAGAAACCCAGAGTATTTTAGGATGTGGAGCTGCCTTTAACCAAACTCTAATATTTCTGAAAATGTCTGTTTAGAGCTGCTTGTTTAGCCTTGTCCTGATACAGCCCTCGCAGACTCCATATACACTAACGTGCTTCAGCCTCTCCCCTCACCCTCATGACCAGATCGTGGATGGAGAAAGAGATCCCAAGTGAGCAGGTCAGAGGAGGATTTCCCTGCAACCTCTCTTTGTGGTGACTTTAAAAATCTGTGTTTCTGGGTAGGGGAATGGCCAATAAGGATCACTGTCTTGTCTTCACTGTCTTGTGATCTTACACGTTTCATCTTATGGAATGAGACTGGAGTATGGAGAGGGGGGAAACTGCCAGAATTGTGGAAAGATGGAGGGAGAATGGGGGTTCGGACAAAGGAAAAAAGGAGAGAGGGGAAAGCAGAGCAGGAACAGGGTAAAATCAAGAGGATGAGGGAAGAATCAGGGACCAAAGTAGGAGGGAACACAAGGCTGAAAAGGGATGGGTGGATGGGTGGATGGATGGATGGGTGGATGGATGGATGGATGGATGGATGGATGGATGGATGGGTGGAGAGAGGTCAAAGGGCTACCTGAGGGACCCGGGGCAGAATCCAGGAGTGCCACCTTTCAACATTCCTGTTCTGACTTGCAAGTAGCAGTGGACACGCTAGCCTTGCACATGCTCCCATATTCCTCTGGTTAACATCACATAAAAGATAACAGCCTGTTACTGCCATTATTTCAAGCAAGGAATGGTGCCACAGAGCTAGTTGTGAGTGGAGGACTTAATTCTCCTACCCAGTGATACATTTATTTTAAAACAACTAATAAAGTTTTCCTCCTCCTGAATTCCATCTGTCTGAGGGGTATGAAGGTTGAATAATTGAGTCTTCAAAAGTTACAGCGTGCCAGAATTAAGACTCTCCTCTCGTGTATATAAATTAAAATGTGCCTGTGTGGTCACATGTGTGGCCCCAGTTGTCTAAGACTGGGCATCCAAAGTTGAGTGATTCCTTGTGAAAACTTGGATCAAACGACCAAATGCTTTTAAAAAGGTTTTAATTGCATATGGCAATGATACATAATAACCACGCATTGTATGTGCATTATTTTAATCCCAAAGCCTCCCTCATAATGTGGGTGGAACTCTTCATTCGTCGTTGAAAATTAGCCCTCACCAGATAGGAAATATGACCTGTTATTTGCTGGAGCACGGTTTCGTTGCACTCAGGCTTCTGGTTGGAAGCAAGAGAAGCCATCCCCTTTTTTATTCCACAGGGGAGAATACAGAACAGCACCATGTGATGCAACGTTGAGTTTTCCTCACTAGGTGCCCCAAAACTTGTCAGGGCAGATGAGCCACAGACAGCAGTTAATGTTATATCGTTCCCTGTCATGATGGCCGGTGCTCACCCTGACCTTCCTGGCCCTCTGAGACATGAGGTTGCTCGAAGACTCTGTGGAGAAGTTTCTGGTGGCCCAACTTGCCTGTGCGAATGGCCACAAAGCAGCTGCCTTATAGCCAGGGCCCTGGTCTGATAGCTTTCTAACGCCTCCTTCTCATCTGCTTTTCAACCAAGCTCCAAAATGACAATTTGAGGTGGGTAGAGTGAGCGTAACTCTTGGGAACAGAGGTTTATGATTTTTCTGGCCTTATATGCTTCATAATTTTCAATGAGGGCACAGCAAAGGCAGAAGTCTTGGTTGCTCACTGAATATTCAACAGACTGTTCTGCATCTACTAATTCTTAAGTACAGAAGAGCCATTGCTGCACCGAGGAAAACGAGGTTTGTCAGTTCATCCACATTTAAAAAATAATCTTCTAAATCTGTGTTCTCTCCATCCTACCGATAGCTCTTCTATCTCCATCTTTGCACAGCACAAGCCCCAGGTTGCCCCGGCTCCCGCGGCACACACAGGACGCAGGCCCGATCTGTTCAATTTTAATGAAGAGCATTTCCAAAATTAATTACCTAGAAACAAATATAAAACGGCTCTTCTGTATAACACAGGAAGAAGAATTATTGCGGGGGAATGAAGGCTGTTATGAATGTCGCCGTTGTGTGCTGCGGAATGCAGCCCCCGTGTCCTTCCCCCGCCCCAGTGGAAATGTAACAGCAGCGAACGCGCCGCTCCTCTCGAGATGTAGATATGTGCCTAATTTCCAGCAGGTGGATGATGCCGGCCATCGGATGTGCCCTGAACTAAGCACGTCTGTAAGGTGTTTTGTTTTTTCCCCCCTGCCTCCTTGAATTGAGACCTCCGGTTGTGTTCTGCCGAGGCTGGCGGTGACTTCAATTAGCTCTGGATGTGACTGCGGGACCCTCATCCCCTCAGCTCCCCGGCCCTGCGCTCCCTCCCAGGCTCCCAGGCACCGCTGCCTCCGGCTGATTGCTCTCGCCCTGGAAGAGCTCCCGTTCCTCTCCAGTAATTCTTCAGCACGCTGTTTAGGATTTGAAGCTGTAAAAAGCTAACTAGTAAGTCAGTGTTAAACATAACATTTTAACTGTTCCCCATGTTGGTTTTTTTTTTTTTTTTTTGGTAAAAGATACCCCCATAAAGTAAGAAACAATTCACTTTAAAATGCTTATGCAGGTAAAACAAGTTTATTATCTTTTACCGTGATGTTTTATGCATTAGTTAGGGTGGGGATTGTATGCGTGAATCCAAAAAAAAAAAAAAAAAAAAGAGAAAGAAAGAAATAACAAGAAAAGACAAATGGAAAGCTGTATGCTGACAGGTGTAGATGGTCTTAGGTAACAAGGATTATATTGCAAAATCTAATATGAGGATGGGCTAGATCTAGCCCTTGCCAAAATAAAAAAATAAAGGAAATCTGATCAGCATGGTAGGCAGCAGTTTGACCCAAAGACTTATGGAATAAAGTGCCATTTGCATCCTTTTTCTTTTCTACAGTCTCAAAACAGTAATAAATAGCGCAATAGAAAAGAAGTGGCAGTGTAATGCCTTATTTTAAAACTTTTTTACATTAATCTCTTTTCAAAAGGAATAAAATAAGAAACTGGAGGTAAACAGTTCTGTTTAATATATAAAAAGCATATAAAATGAGCTTTAAGATTTATGTTTTTATGTATATGTGTTTATACTTCTTTGATGACAGTAAAATACATGAGAATGAGAAAGAGATCTTCATTTTTTTTCTCCTGAGCTTTTTATATGCGTCTTTTTTTCTAAGGTGTCCTGGTGTCAGAAATCGCTTGCAATATACATGACACAGGGCTTTACAGTGAAGTGCAGTTTTAACAAATAACAGAGTAAATAGGAGACTGTACATACAGTAAATGAAACGTAAGTATTATATTATGTAGCGAAGGAAAAAAAACAAAAGCATCTGTCTCCTTCTGGCTGCAGTGCTTGCCTTCCCCAGCAAAATGCCTGGTTCCCTTTCTGCCTGCCACAGGGACCGCAGTGAAGCGGGGGTGGTCTGGGCTGACCCTGCTGTGCCGGCTCCCCCCTGCCCCAGCACCCAGCACGGACACCGAGGACGGCGGTTCAGAAGGGTTTGGCCAACCTCTGGGGACACACGTTTTAAAAGAATTTAACTTATATATAGATAGACCTCACCCAGGGGCTGGGTTTTCAGAAGAGCTTAGCTGCGGGATGCTGGGCTGCTTGGAATGTAGATGTTTGCTTTGGGTGCCTGTGCAGGAACAGACAGGGGCAGGTCTACGGAGGGATGAAGTCCATGAAGCCACCTCTGTCCCTGGGGGCTGCTTCTAAAGCAGCAGTCCCAACCAGGACGGTAGCCACGCAGGGACGGGGCTGTGTGTCCTGCTGGCTGAGCCTCCTTTCGCCACTGCTCGGGAATGCCAGAGGTTGTCAGGAAGAAGTGGAGCACTAAAAATACATGAAAGGTGGAAGACCCATCCTTAGTGAAGGCCATGGGATTTTTGCTGCCAATTTGTAGAAAGGAGAGACTTCCTCTGACCAAAAGAGTCAACACTCACGACTGAAATCTTCGAATAAATCTTTGAATAAAGCTTAATACGTCCACAGCTACGAGCTGGTGCATCCGTCTACGTGCGATACTTCCGTTCATATGTAAAATGGTGAAAAAAGTGTGCTCTTAAGGACACTTGCAGGCTGTACAATGCTGTGCTGAAGCTTTTATTACACTGATTCAACGACTTTCCACAGGTTATGTAAAGTAATCTTTCTGTATCTCAAGTAATTTGCATCCTGGGAGTGATTGATACTCTAAGTGTGATGAAGCTGACTTCCATTCCCTACCACACAGGTGTGTGATGAATCCCGGTTTGAGGTGTGCTATTATTTACTGCCAAGGTTATTCCATAAATTCAGTTTCACACTTCTAATTCAGACCTGCGTGCTTTCTGTGAGGAGGGCTCTTATTAAGTCATCAGTTCTTGAGAAGACTGAACCAAACTAAAAGGCACCAGTAACAGAATGGTTTTATTCCACTCCATAAATGTGTGAAGTATTGTTTTATTACACATTAAAAGTGTGATTATGCGTGATGGCGTCTTTGGTTCATGTCAATGGATGAGAGCCACTTTTCTTTGCTAGCTTTAACCTGGGTGTAGATCGCTTTTAGCTTTCTAGGAGTTTTGTTAACGGGATTGTGAAAACGTTTAACGCACAAACTGGAAAGGGGAAAAAAAATCTCTAAAACTGCCCAGGAGGTTAGCACTAATTTTCAGACTGTCTGAATATTGGCATATTAAAAAGCTATCCCTCCTATGCAGCAATTATTTTCCATTCTAGGGACAGGGAAATGATGAAGCTTCTTGGAGAGCATGCACTATTACTACTGGCTATTCAACAGCAATCACGGCATCCCCTGCCTCTGCTTTACAGCTGAAAAAGTATTTGTGGTTGATCAATACCCAAAAGTACTGGGTAGTTGCAGAGTTCAGCCTGCCTCACCTCTGCCAAGCACAAAAGCAGGGCAGAACTTTCAGAAGCAGGAAGGGCGTCTGGTCTTTTTTTAGCCTAGAAGCAGGTTAGAAAGGATGAGGACATGCTTGTTGGGTAGACTCAGTCATGAAACAGCTCTTTTTGCACATTACCTTTCAAGCTCAGCTTGGAATAGCCTGCCTACTTATTTGTTCTTGATTGATTTGGAGTCTTTCAGGCATCTGAAGAACAGAACCATCCCCATCTTTTTGTTCTCTGAGGTATAAATTATACAGTATAGTAACTTTTTCTTTTAAACCTTTATTTAGAGCACTCAGAATGGTTTCTGCCCTGAATCTGTGCTCTGCAACAATGTTGTTCCTGTGTTCTTGTTCCTTGTGTGGGTGTCTCTGCCTACATGGGAGGCAGCTGGGCAGCTCTGTGCCTCCAGCTGTGCCATATGAGCTGAGCAGGCACTGTATGGGCTGGATGCTCAAGACGGGAATGGACGTGAAGTTCATAGGTACTTTTGTCCTTCTGCTAAGTCCGGCATCGTCTCCAGCATATTTTATCCCTTGGTAAGCTGTATTACATGCACTGACTCCTAGGTATATCTTCCACACAGTTTATTTGGAAGCTTAAGGCTCTTCCTTAAGACATTGTCCCATAATTTTCCATGAAAAAAATATCCCACTGTTTTAAAAGATAAGACCAATTAAGATTTCAGTTGATCTTCTCCTTTCTCTTCCTCTTTTCCTGCATCCTGCTTCAGGTATACCTCCCTTTGAACACATCTCACCTGTTTTCCATACCACAATCAGAATGGTTTTTTTTTTCTGTACAAATACAGGAAATGTCTATTTCCAGCAGCTATGGCTCACTGGGCATCTCTTCACCAGAGGCACTGTGCGGGTAACCTTTGTTAAGAGTTTCTTTCAGCTTTACTTCCCTCCTGGCCTTCTTCAATTGGCTTTTGTCTTCCAATATATTAGCTCAACCATTAGTTCCCTCCACTACTTCTCCTTCCTTCTCATAAATCTAACAGCCTGACGAGACATCTCTATACTCTTCCTGATACGAATCTCTGTGGCCCAATTCTGTTATGCTTGGCTGCTTTGGAAAATGCTACCCATGGAGCTTGGAGCACGACGGAGAACACAAATACCATCCACAATGGTCCTTTGTGTCAGAGGTGAAACTGTAACATGGATGAGATTGGCCAAGCAAGGAATTTGTGGGGAGCAAAATATATCATGACAGTATAGGCGGGATAACACTGCTACTTCTCCTCCTCTTCTCTGGTGTCCTCCTTTATAGCCTCAGGTGCACGTTTGCCTTTGCTCTTTCCGTGAAACGCTGCTGTGTTTCGTAGTCTCCCTTGCATGCCACCTTCTTCTGTAGAGAGGTAACCCAGAAAGTGAAATGGCCAGAGATACAAAGGCACACCTTACCTGGAGCTGCCAATGGGCCATTTGAAACGTGCTGTGGGCCGTCCCTAAGTGCTTCACAACCAACACAACAGTTTTGTTTTTTTTCATACTTGGTTTGGAGCAGTGGTAGCGATAGAACAGGCAGAGTAAGAACTTGGCTGGTGCTGAGTGTGTAGAATTGGCGATGAGGTGTGAGAAGCAAGGAAGCCACTGAGAAGGGAAAGACCTAAACAGGAACTAATGGTCTCACCTCTGCCACCGTTTCTTTTCCTCTGAGGGAAACAAAATGAGACTTCTAAAGTGACTTTGCCATAGTCCTCTAAGACCTGTAAAATTGACTTTCCATCTGATGTATGAACGATATTTTCTTCTCTTGGCCTTTACTTTTGTAGGTTATTATCTCGTGTTGTGCACATCTCACTTTAGTTTCTGCCTTCTTGGGAAGGAATCTACCAGTGTCTGAATGCCCATTTGTCCTGATGGCAGGGACATTCAGTGCGGCTCTCCAAACTAATCTGTTTGCAGCACAGAAGCCTGAAGTGTGGAAGTGTTTGCGGTGTGAATCCAAACCGGCTTCTATTACAATAAAGTATCATGTTCTGTGTAAGTAAGAAGTAGTTTATTTTTCTCTTGGTTTGATGCAGGTCTTGAGCAGTTCTTTCACATCTTTCTTCAGAAAGGATAATTCATGTGGGTAATGAAGTAAGATGTGGAGTCGGACACAGACATGCATTTTCTGTACAGATAGTGGGAAACCACATAGAAAAATCAGTGCAAAGACCTCTCATTCTGAAGATGTGAACATAGCTAATTTGCTGTGTATTTTACCCCTCTCGAAAAGAGAATATGTGTGGCGCTTGCTCAGAATGGATGCTTGGCATTGCTGTCAGAGTAAATCCATAAACTTCCTTTATATTAGATCACTGTTTTATTTCAAGAGTTACATGCACACAGGATGACAGCGAGCTGATTTTCCAAATTGCTCTGCTTTGTCACTGTTAGCTTCTGGCATTAGGCCATCCAGATACTCTGTTTTTGAGATGTGCTCTGCCAGTTCCAGAGTTGTCCCTCCAACCATATCACCTTTCCGAAGGTCAGTTATGCTCCCTCCTGCAGTAAGTGGTACATTACAATTTTTTTTTTTTTTCTTTTTCATAAGTAATAATTCTGTAGCAGTATAAAGAAATAAACCCACCCTCTCTCCCAACATAGTGCTCTACTGAGAAACCATTGAAAACAACCTATGAAGGACATGGGGCTTATCATTGCTCTCCAGTTTCTTGACTTCTGTGAATATTCTCTGCCACAAGGATCCTATTAAATAAAAAAAGGGATTGTTCAAATAAAAGACTTCTCAGAATCTTTTGCTTCTCCATGTGAGCTGCCTGCCATACCAGGAATCACCTATCATGGTAAGCATTTTCCAAGCAACAGAGTGGAAGGATTGGAAGTGCTGAAGTGGCAGAAGGACCAGGGAGGGGAAAAACTGGCTTTCTGTTTTGCCGATACTTCCTCGGCTGCCAATTTCCACGCAGAGCTGTAGACACTATACGGCAGTGGAAACTTTCAGAGAGTGTCACACAACTCTTGAGATTCACTGCCACTGAAAATATAATTAGAGATCTGGTTATCCAGCTAGAGGTCAGGAAGCTAGTGTTAATTGCTAACCTGTTTATCCTACTCAAGGGATAAAGCACATAAATACAGTTAGAAGCTGCTTAAAGCCTAAGAGACCTCTGCTGCAAGCCTGCTGCAGGCTTGAGGCAACAGTTTTAAAAGCGCCTGGGGGAATGAAATATGTGGGATAGCGTGCGGTCCCCAGTGTGCCGCCCGCACTGGCACAGCCAGCGCCGCACCGGGCGCCTGCAGAGCTCCTGCCGTGGCCACAGCCCCAGTAGCAGATGTTCTCCCTCATCCCTCCCTCTGCCAGGGAGGCAAAACCCCTCCATTAACCAAGCCTCTGAAGGAAGGGGTAGATATATCCTAAAGTGATTTAAGAGGGGAAGGTCCTTTTGAAAGCCAGGCTTAGGTACTCTTGAAAAAGGTGCCCCAGACTTTTGTTCAAGCGGCTGCAGTTTACAAGCCCAGTCCTCCAAAGCCTTACTTGTGTGAATAGTCCTCACCCTTCAGCTTAGCGTGGCTGAAATCAATGCCTCTTCACGTGCCCCTTTCATGCTTAAATGGCAGGAACCACAAGTCGTTTGTTTCCTACCCTTTCACCACCTGGTTTCCTACATTAAAACCCCCACATCTATCTATTCTGAGTAGGTAATGAAGCCCCTTATGCCTGTACAATGCAGCCCACTTTCAACCGGAAGATTTTTTTGTTACCCCTTGTTCTTATTAAAATAACGCCTGTGCATATAAAGACTTTGATTATCAAACCCACATCATGCAGCCAAACCCGAAGAGGACTTCCATGGGGCTGGGGAAAGTCCCTCCACCACTCCCCAAAGGCAATCTTCTTCCCAAGTCTCTCCTCTCTCCTCTGGAATATTTCTGGGCTACAGCACTTGAAAGAAGCCAGAAGAATTATTTTTATATCAGGGAAATGTCATTTTATTTTTACTCTCCTCACACTGGAAAAAAACATCCTTTTTTTTTTCTTTTTTTTTTTTTTTTCTTTTTACCAAAGTTTTCAGAAACGTTTTCCTCTGGCTCAGGCTGAGCATGGTGTTTCTCTCCCTCATTTTCACCACTGAAAAGTGAGCAGCCCAGTTTGAGCTGCTTGCCTGGGCTCCCTCGGCAGCTCCGAGGTATCCTAGGAGGGAAGGGCACTCTCTCCTGGGAGAGGTGTCCCAGAGAGGGGACGCCGAGGGCTCCCATCTCTCTGCTGCAGGGCGGATGAGAGGGCAGCTGGCGAGACAAGTCTCACCCAAACCACGAGGAATTAGGAGCGATTGCAAAGCCGAAAGGCTTTGATGGCTTAAACGGTGGCACTCAGCTGGGGAAATACTCCTCCCCCTGCATTCAGGATAATAAGTATATGCCAGACTCTTAAGTACGTGCTCATGGACTCCAAAAAAAATTAAGAACGTGCTTTGGCCTTGTCCTCTTCCTGGCGTGCTCCCCCTAATACACTATCAGGGAGCGTATTATTGCCTGTTGCTTAATACAAACATGATGGAGTAGTTGATTCATATTATTTAATAAGAAGATGACTGACTGTTCTGCATTGTCTGTTTGCATCTTAGGAGCAGTAAAATGAATCCATTAACTTATTAACTTTTATTTTGAAATCTTTCATGGAACTGTCATGTTATTTTGATTTGAGTAAGCGATTCATCTTTTTTAACAACTATTTTTTTGGTCCAGGGAGACTCATGTACTTCCGTTAATGGGTCAGAATTATGAGACGTATCACTCATGTTCAGAATCTTTTTGTAGTGTATAGCTTATTAATAATAGATTTGAATATCAAAAATAATGATATGCCGTTTCAGCATTTAATTTTGGGGAAACATTCAGAAGATTTCCCCCTTGTACTGGCACAGTCAGTGATGAAGACAGAGGGAGACGAACTGTACTGTAGGTGGGAGCAGAGGCACTGCAGCAGCTAATGTGAGGTTGAGCTTTAAATTTTTATGACAATTCATAAACTATTTTTCTAGCCGAGACCCTGGCTAATCGCAGCCTCTCCCTGACAATTTCCTTGTTCTGATTCTCATGGATTTAATAGTGTTCGTGGGGGGTGAGCCGGGCGAGATAGCTTGCTCTTGTAAGCTGCTTACGCTTGTGTACATTTTTCTTTGGGAATGTCATGTCTTCAGCAAGCTGTTTGCAGGCGAGTGATTTCTCTCCTCTTAATTCTTGTCTGTCTAATGGTTTTACTAGTGGAGGGTGGACATGTAGATCCAAAGTGACGGCTCAGAAGCCTGTATTCTTGGCAAAATTGTACTGGGGTGTTACATTTTACATCTAGTATCTCTCCATGCCTCTTTCCTCATCTCCTTTCCACCCCCGGCCCCACCACCCTGGGGCTCTCTCCAATGATTGCCATATTTTCCTTTTCAGATTTACTCTGTAGGCACTGCCAAAACTCTTTCCGTCTCCCATCTTGACTAGCACCGTCTTTTCCCGTGTAGATCCACACAGTGAGTCTCAACACCTGGCGTCTCCTCACCTTGCCCTCCGCCTAACATTCCCATCACGTGGGGAGAAAGATAAGAGACAACATATATGGTTTAACTACTCTGAAACTTTAATTTTCTCAGCTGGAATCTTGCCAGCAATAGCTCTTACACTGCAGGTGAGGAACCCTTTTTCTAACCCCTTTCCCTGGTGGGGAGCTACTGGCAGGCTCCTAAGTCGCTGCATTTCCCTTTGGAAGGGGAGAAGGGACCTCGCTCCTCACCGCTAGAGCAGGGCTGGGTGACTCAAGGGCTTGTCTCTTCCAGTGTTAGACAGCTTGCTTGGTCGTTTTGTGCTCAATTTTTCCTTACGCGCACTTCTAGCCTGGAACTGGGGCCCCTCAGAGGACACCGGTACCCCCGGGGTTTGATGTTGCTTTCTCTGCTGTGTGCCAGGAAGGTGGAGAAGATGGTAGAGCAGAACCTCATTTTAGAATGGTTATAGCTTTTGCCCCTCGTGCGGCGACAGTGACCTCTGCCTTTGGCCATGTGTCCCAGATACCCCTGTTAGGATCATCTTTCTGTCTGGTTCTTCACGTCATGTTTCTCCCTTTTAGCTCACACCTTGAATTTCTCTGCCAAAGCCCCACTCTCCACCTTATCGAACACAACTTTCCTCTCCTCCTAAGACATAGAGCAACTCCAATCTCTTCCTGGTCGCTGTCACACCATACTGTAGGGACTCCAGTTTTGCCAACGTCAGCAGTCTGATGGCCCTGTGTCTCTGCGTGGGCTGTCCTTTCTGAACCAGATAGTTCACGCATTACCACCTCACCCCTACAATTCCCTCTCAATGCCATCTCAGCTGAAAAACCTGCAAAAACTTCCACCCACTTGTGGCTAGGTACAGGACAAATAAATACATAAAAAATCTTTTTTCTTTGGATGTGCCTTTTAAAGATGTTTGGATATATCCCTGGCTGACCCAGTACCATCCAGGGGTGTCTCTCCAGCCCCTGTTCCTGCTGGTCTTCCCTGCATCCTTCTCTCTCTCATCATTCAGACTGGGAGTTATCTTCAGCCTGCATGAAACTGGTGCTTTTCCTCTCCACATCAGTGACCTCCAAGTGCTTTATTCCAGCAGGTATGGATAGTCTCCAGTGATTCATGCCATGGCATGGGAAGGGAGTGCGCTCTCTCTCCCTCTTCCCAGTCACCTGCTCACCAGAGGTTAGGATGCACCTTCTCTTCAGCTGGATCTGTTATAGGGGCATTCAACGGTAGGAGGTGGACTGGGAGAAGTCCCTCTTAAAACGCCACAGATTACACATTTGATGGCCCTCTCAGCTTCTGCTGTGCCAGGGCGAGCAGCCTCGTGGAGGGAGGGCACTTTCACCCCAGGGTTCTGGCACGGGCGGCTGTCGAACTCACGCAGACAAATAATTGTGTCCTCCATGAACGCCTGTGGTCCTGGGAGTCCAGTGTGGCCACTTTGGCAGGATTCATCTGCAATTTAAAATGCCTCTTACTTGGAGCGAAGGCCTTGGTGTGGACAGGAATTTAGTTAGGAGGAAAATGCTTTAGTGCAGGGACATTTTCTTTCAATGAATTTGTGCTCTGCTCCCACCGTGGAGCTTCAGGTTTGACCGCTGTGTTGACTACATGGTATGGAACACACAAGAAGAAAAAATTGATGTATGTATAAAGCCCCTATAATAAATGCTGCTGGCTCTGAAGTAGCAAAGTGAGTTTAAAGGCAGAGTAGAGCTTGTCCTTACAGCTTCTTCCCCACCCGCTGCCCCCTTTCTCCCACTGCAATTCTGCCATGTGCAGGCACTGTGCCCAATACTCTCAATGCTTTCCCTCCTCATGTTTTACATACATTACATACATGCCTTACAGTAGTGAGCAGCTTTAAAATTTTCGTGTGGCTTACCTCACCCTCTCAACCAGGAATTTCATAAATAAATCACTGTCTTTCAAACCTTTTTTGCAGGTTGCATCTGTCTAAAGCGTGTGCGCTTCAATAAGTGTGCCTGACAGAGAAATTAAAAAGAAAAATCATCTCCCAAACAGAAACTATAAGAGGCATGTTGAGCTAAACACTCGCTGCACATTATTACAAGCGGAATATGATTTGAGAAAGAGTGTTTAGAAAGTAAAGGTGACATTTTGTTTCTCTGGGCTCAGTGGGCCAGAACTTCACCTAGGGTAAATTGATGTAGGTACATTGAAATCAATAGCTGATTTGCACTTGCTGGGACCAGTCCTGCTGAATTTTAGCCATTGGTTATTGAAGGGCTTATTTTTTTCCTAAGCTACTAAATATTTCTTCATAGTATATATTGCTGTTGGGATTTATTCAATTTTCTGTGAGTAATTCAAAGAGATTGTCCATTGAGACTGTTTTTCAGTAGAAATGTGGATTCTTAACTAAACAGATTTTTGGAAGCAAAACATATATGCTTTTCCTGGAAAAATCTGTCACATAAATAGATGCTTATAAAAAAAAAAAAAAAGTGGTTTTTGTTGAAATCGAAAAATTTCAGCTGGGTGTGACCCCACATCTGGAAATGCTGCCACAGTACCTGATGGGAAGCGTAGTTTGGGGATGTAAAGCCTCCCTTCCCCTCTGTACGTCATATTTCCCTGCTTTGCGGCTGCACTGTGACCAGGACAGGAGCCTGTGAAGCTCCATGAGAGTTACAGTCAGGTCTGTGAGGCCAGCCCTTGGAGGGCCATGGGTGTGTGAGGCAGTGCCGTGCCTGTGAGGCTTTGCAGTGATTTGCTTACCTTGAAGGTTTTGGCCATTTCCCCTTTATCTAAAGAGTTACTGACTTGAGGAATCCCAGGAAAAAAAAAATCCCACCCACCCTATCGCATCTTCTTTTTCGTCAACAGTTTTGAGTTGTAGGGAGTGTCGGGAAAAAGGAGGCGGCAATCCTTTTCCCATCTCTCGGCCATTCTCAGAGGGACCCCCCCATCACTATTCTGTTGAGTGCTCTCCTCCTGAGACCATCTGGAGGCAACGATTAAAGGTCCTGGTGAAGACCCTGCTTCTCACAGCCTCCAAATACGTCTCTGTTGGGGACTTGGAGACATGCCATGTTCAGTGGGAATATCTGAGGAGCTCCTGGGAGGGAGTCATGGGGGGGGAAGCGTGAGTCATGGTGGGGTGATGGTGGTGGTGGTGGTTTTAGGGCTGCAGGAGGGGGCTCTGCCACTGCACACCTCTTAGCAAGCCAGGGACGGTCCCTCCCACCCAGGACATCTACCTGCGGAGGTAGAGAGGAGGGAGCAGAGCCTGAGCTCAGTGATGTTCAGCCCATGCCTCTTTTGGAGGAACTCCCTGCTCTTAGGGTCAGGCATTGCCACGGCACCCACCGCCAGCCTTGACGTAAGGGGTCATGGTCAGGTCTTCTTCGCGTTGCCAAGTTGCCACTTTTTTGATACATACAGCTGAGCAGTGTACGGGAGCCAAAGGGCAGATTTCGTGTATCTTTTGGTGAATAATAAGCCTTTACACCATTCCCATTTTCATTCGAAAGAACGAAAGATAATCTGAGTGATGGTTATTTGCAGCAAGGCCACTTTACACCAGGAGCTTAAAATGGCAAACACTAAATTTTGCCCTCTCTTTAAGACCATCGTTTATTGCCAGAAGGGGGTAAAGTGGTCCTTGTGGAACGGAAAAGAGAGTTTATTTATTCCAGAGGCAGTTTTCCTTAAATCCTGCAGGAAGGTTGATTTTGCTGTACACAGTTTTATGTTTGGATTGTGCTCAGAAATAGCAGTATAAATACCCAATGCATACCTAAAATGTATGTGCAGCCTTCTCATTGTTTTTCTAGTAGACCCAACGCGGGATGGCTCTGCCCGCTTCCCGCCGGACTCAGCATCCCTCGCTGCCTCTCACCTTGCCTCAGCTGCGCGTGAAAAACTATTCACCGCGATGGCCTCGGGATCACCGGAAAAACAGCTTCTCTTAAAGAGGGGACGTTCGTACTTAGATGGAGCTTTATTGCATTTTAATCTCTATATCCTTAAACCTATAAATATACGCGAACTCTAAAATCAATTTTGAACTTTTTAACTTGATTTTAAGGCCATTCCGCCCCCCCCCCCCCCCAACTTCCTTAACTGAATTGGGAAAAGAATACCCAAGCAAAAGTCTGCATAGTGATTGTGCTCTGTAAGTCGCTGTGCTCTTTTGCATAAAAGATTTTCCATATTACAGCAGGGGGCCTTCCCCTGGTATGTCAGTAAGAAGAAGAAAATTCATTTCTTACACCCGCCTGTCATTTGCCCTTTTATGATTGAACCCTGTACCGTCAGGAAAACCACAAAAATGACAAAAGCTTTTGCAACTGAATACATCTGATAATTGTGATGTTCGGCTAAATTTAGGACTGCAGCAGTTGATGCTGCAGTGTCCGGTGGAAAAAAAAAAAGAAGAAACAATGTGTAATCCTATTTTACAGTCTGAGAGACTTTAGTGATTACCTTACAGGATCCATCACCTTAAACAGTGTTTCTATTTCATTACTCTTCTAGGTTTTAAGGATTATTTTTTTTTTAAATACAAACCAAGCCTCTAAACACTTCAAAGAAACAGGTACACCTGGGGTTGCCTTTTCAGTTTATGAATTTTGAGGTTAAAGCGATTCACCTTTGCAGAGCGCCTGCAAAGCCTGCACAACCCCTGGGGTCCCTGCGTGCTTTGGGGCATGAGGGCTACGAGATCTTCCCGAGAAGCACATTTTCTGTACTGGTACTGTAGGAAGCACAGGGGGGTTTTGCGAACGGAAAGGCTCCCCCCAGCATTTTTCCTTTATACAAGGGAGACAATGCTGATGTGCTGCCTTGGGAAGCGTCCGGTGCAACTACGTTCCAGGTGAATGTGTTTGTGTTAACCGAGAATATCGTATTTATTCAAAAAACCGGGCTGAGCAATTGATGAGTTTTAAAATCTAGCCATGTGGTCTGTTCCAAAGCTCATTGGTATCAACGGGAAGGTTCGACCAAGACTCTTTTTTAAAGGGTACCTGCTAAAAAGCAGGTTCTGATTTTGACTTTGCCCAAATTGTGTTGAAATTTGCATTGCTAAAAGTACAAGAAAGGTATAAGAAATAGAACTGTAGAATAGTTGAAGAAAACATGCTCGAGATTTTGATGTATCAGTAAAGCTATTTCAATCGATCAAGACAATTTAAAGCAATATAATCACTTGCTGTTAATCTATAGTAACCATTACATGACTTGATTAAACATAATCTGACAAAACGTACACCACTTGGGGGACCCTGCTCTGCACCTTGCCCAGGCAGAAGCTCCGGTGAGAGGTTTTCATCAGCTGTGCAATGCTAAGGCTTCGAAAACTTCACCAGTCTATAGCCTAACAGGAATCGATATAACTAATAGTATTAGACTGATATTACAAACAAATCATTTTCTTTCAGAGCAGAAAAATCTTTCCATCAGATCATGAGAGGGTACTGAAGTAAGAAATGATTTTATATGAAGTCCTTTCCAATGGTTATCGTTCGTAGATGTAGCTATTTAGGGTTTTCTGGGAGTAGTTTGCAGTTCTTGTTATTGATTTGATGTGTTCTAATGTATTTTCATGACCTTTCAAAACACATTGTTAAAAATTCTATATTTACCTTGTTGCTGTGTAAAGGCATTGATATAATTAATATTTAACACCCGTACCTCCAGCATGAGTCCCCCCCTTCCTCATCCACATCGTATACGCAGCAGCCAGGAGCACTGTCCCCTTCCTTTCCCACTGAACTGGAGAGAAACACCACGGTCAAAGAGGGGTACAGTAAATAAAGAAAGGGTTGACAGAGGTGGCAGGCTCTGGTCACATTAGAGGAAGGTTCTTAAAAATATTTTTCAAGTTCCAAATATATCTTAGTTTCATGATTATTAATTTATTGGGAAACTTGGGTCTGGAGGACAGTGACAAGGTGTATATATTTGTGGGTCATTGGAGAGAAGAAAATGAACCCAGAGTCCAGCGGGTGAGTGATGGGGTTTGTCTGGGCCAAATTCAGTGGCACCAAGATGGGACCAGGGATGGCTTCAGGGCATTTGTGCCAGTGGGACCTGGTGGGATGTTGAGGTTTCCACCCCCCTCTCTAGCACTTTCAGCTTCTGGTTCCCTTCGAAAAGAAATGATGAAGTGGACCAAAATATTAACTGAAGAAAATATAGAGATCTTCAGTGCATTTGTCAGGATAAAGCTATTAACGGGGCTGTAACTGTGATGAAAACTCAAGTCTTTTACTTTAATAACAGCTGATGATAATATTATTAATACAGACGTTTCACACTTCATTTTTATTTCAGATTATATTTTTAAATATTTAAAATGGGCTTTAAAATATGGCTATTATTAGGACTTATCTGATGTTATGCTAGATTGCCATGTCCTTTGGATATAGTACATACATACAGGAGCTGTGGCATACACTCCATCAAATATCCTCCCTGGAATTCAATATGCAAATTATGGGACACTAAGGTTTGAAGTATGATGCTCTCAATGCAGAGTATGTAAAAATTATCGTTTGGGCTGGTACACAGCTTTAATGAAGGATGGACGATATTTACTATTCCCATGTTAAGATTTGGCTGCTGCCGCACTGGAAGGCTGGGGTGCCTCTGGTTTCTAACGGGGCTTAGTCCTTCTCTGCACACTGAGAGCTCTCCTACCCGGTGTGCTATCAAACCGTGGCACAGGATGAGTCCCCATGACCAAATGCACACGGGGCTTTGCTGAACTGAAGTTTTAACCTTGCCAGAGGTGACATACATTATGGAGTGGAATTGATTCCCTCCCTTGGTTGCGGTTGCATGAAAGCTTGCGTATGAAGGAGCGATAGGCAAGGACCGAGCGTGCGGTGCCAGCAGCTGCGATGAGCCTGTGGGGCTGACGGAGCTGGAGGATGGGGCTATGGAGATGGGGGAAGAGGCGCAACATGGCCCAGGGGACCCCAGCTCATCCTTGCAGCGGTCACGCTATGGTTTTGCACTACTTGTGTTCATGGGCTTGGGAAGCTCTTGGGAGCCTCACGGCCAGTTTGAATTTGGGGGAGGAGAAAGCCCAGCTACTATGAGCTGGCTGAAATGGGCCTTGGCGTAGCTTGTTGGCATCAAAGGGGTGACCAGCTGCTGTGGCTTTGACAAGTTAAACTCAAATTCAGCATCTCTGCAGTAGGGTCACTTCTGCTTGTCTCGCAGCCAGCCTGAGCGGGGCAGATGGAGGGCATGTGTCTTGCTGGAGGTCAGACAGTAAGTCAATAGCTTTACCAAGCTCAGATACCAGGACCTATTATTTTCTCAAAACCACATGCTCCTTTCTTTTACATCTTCTGGGGGTGACAGATGGATAGAAGCCACCTCCTTTCAGAGCAAAGGTGGCTGGTGACAGGGTAAATGCCATGACACCTTCCAGAGGGTGCTGTGCTGTCTGTGCCACTTAAACGATAGAGAGGGGTCTGGGGAAGATGAGAATCACTGGGAACATCCATTTAGCTACTCTTCTAGCCCTGCTGGCACTGCTCAGCCTAACACAATGGTAACTCCTGCTTTTTATACAGCGAGGTCTTCCAGAGGGCTGGTCCATGGGTCCAGCCACTCTTCTGGAGTTCCTGGGGGATATTCAGGTGGTAACCACAAGATTTTATACTGTCAGATCAACAAATCTCCCAAATGCCTGGATGGACATAGTCTCTGCCTGACACTTAGTCCCCTTGCTGCAGCCACGGGATGAGGCAGAGCTGGCAGATGGTTACCCGGAAGTTCTGCCTGACTGGGGAGAGGAGTTTTCCCTTTGCAACAAAACTTTGTGCCTTGATGGTCCCAGCTCCCCCACCCCTTCGTCTCCTTCAGGATCCTGCTGGCTGCCCTGCTCCCATTCCCTTCCCCGTACTCCGGCTCTGCTATTACCAACGCTGTGCCCTCTGCAGCCTCTTCAGTGCTGCCACCACCCCCGGGCTTGTCCCGTGGGCTGATGAAGCTGGCGTAGTGACTGTCTCCAGCACAGTGTTTGGAGACACCCAAGGTGGCTGGAGCAGGGCCTAGCGGGGTTCCTGGGTTTGCTCAGAAGCCCTCTGCTAACACACGACCTCCCGGCATGCCCTGTCTCGGGCAGCAGGCACAAACCGTTTGCAGAGAGAGCAGCAAGCGCGACTTCGTACTGCGGCACAACGGGGTGTCGCACCTCTGAAGAAGCAAGAGCCCTCTCGCCTCCTGAAAACTAACAGCAACTTTCCCTGAGAGGTTCGTATTTTACAGGAGGCATGTCAACTTGCTGTCCTGATTATACAGCTGCTAGCCTAGTTCTGGGAAACGAGTGCATGAAAATGAGTGCAGAAAATGAGCCTTCTAATAAGGCTCAAAGACTTTGAACTTCCCCTATTGTCACCGTAGGTCTTCCCCTACTTGCTTAGCAGAGGGAGAACTATTCAGCTACAATCAAATAATGCAAATGACCTGAAGGAAATTCATCCTAGAGACACTTGCTGGATACACTGCTAATATGGTTTCCTCTCTTTCACTATTCAACCAGAATCTAGGATGACCTTTCCAATGAAACATAAAACCTACAATGTGCACCCTTACTAATGTATTCTAATGCAATTAGTTCATACAAAAGGCTTGTTAAATTTGCAGTATCTGCTTTCACCTTTACAATAATTGCTAGTGATCCCAAACCATAAGTGTGTGTCATTCTGCAGGGCTCCTGAACTGTAAATAAAATGGAAAGTTTATTTGATAACCCTCCTGCCTGTCTCCTCAACAGTCCTGCTTTTCTCGCAGAGGTGTTTACAAGAACCCTACCAGAGGCTTAAATCTGGCTCAAGAGAGAGGCGCAAAAGAAAAGATATAAGCTGTAGTGAGGTAATAGGGTGGGAGCGATACTGCTAGTCTACATCATTGTGTTTTTTGGGGGGCAAGAGTGGCAATGCTAAGGTTAATGAGAAATACGGATGGTTACAACATTGCTGGGTAGAGGCTCCATTTTGCTGGGGAAATGAAGGAGGACACTCCTCCCTCAGTCGTGTTTATCATGCCGCAATCCCTTCTAAACAGTTTTGTCACACAGAGAAACCCATGAATAATTACCTCTTTATATCTCTTGAATCTTTCAGGAAAGTTGCCATCCCAAATAAATGTCCACTGTGCCATGAAGCTGCTGTGTGACCAAGCTCCAAGGGCTCCTGGAGGAATATAGCTTGTTAAACATCCTGCTCAGGGCAGGGGGGTTGGAACTAGATGATCTTTAAGGTCCCTTCCAACCCAAACCATTCTATGATTCTATGATTCTATGAATATGACACTTGGGTGGGTGGGATGGTGCCATAAGTGAGTCTGGTCCACTAGTCAAAGTCCGCTTGTCGAGCTCACCAGGATAAAGCCAGCATCACTGGCTGAGGAAGCTCTGTCCGGCTTCTCTCTGGTGGCAGAAAAAGTGGGGTGACAGTACTGCAAAGCACCCTGAGCATATGGGTGCTTCAGAAGGGTTTGAGGCAATAATTTTGGCCCATAAAATGAATGAAAGCGACACTAGCTCAGCGATTCTGCTCCACAATTTCTCTTGTTGGTGAATGTTCCTGAAAGTGTCAGAGGCAGAAACAGGTATGATCTTGCGCTTTTGTCTGAATTGTTACTATTGTCTGAATCGCTGCTATTATTTCGGTAAATTTTACTTACCCTGAAGTCTTTTTGCTCTTCAAAACAACTTTGCTACAAGCAGATGGGATACACTGTGATGCACTGAAACAATGCTGCATTCCCATTCCCCAACTCTGACATTTGAAGTCGCAGGAAATGAGCTTTTCTATGGGACTGAGGTGAGGTCAGGGCAGAAGAATTCTTTTTTCAATCTAGTAGCGTTATGTGCTCAAGTAGGATGAAACCAGGGTGTCCCACCACCCTTCCATGATACCGAACTAGAGCATCTGCAAACCTGGCTGTGAAGTTCTTTGGTACTTTTTGGAGCTAGGAAATCTGAGAGGAGGTACTTAACTTCAGGTGAGGACTCCCACAAAGGACGTAAGGCCATGCAAAGATGGTTACTCTATGGTTCATTCCCCTTCTCTACCTGGAAAACTTCTTAAGGAGGAATGTAGAGATATTCTACATTTGCCTAGGGTTTCTAGCCACCTGGCAGCCCCACCAGACCACTGCCAGGGCTGCAAGCAGGCTGTGGGCACACGCATCTGTAGATAAGCATCATCTGTGGGACTGGCTCAGGCAGTATCACTGAGTGATGGCCCTGCAGAGTCCCAGTCCTGCCATGGGCAGTGGACACAGGCTTAGGTGCTTCTTGGTCAGCTGGTTTCTAGGGATTTCTTCTCCAGATACTTAAACCACCTTGGGCATGCCTCTGACAGCAGATGTGCTCTGCAGCCGAGGATCCACCCCACACACTGGTTTTGTTGGTGCTAGATTTGTCCTACTGCAGCTGTAGGAGCTAAGGAGCAGTTTCGTTAGGACAAGAACTGACTTGGTGCACCCATTGTATAAATCTTGGCCCTTTCCTTTGCATTCCAGTAGGTTTGGCTGAAGAATCGGCAGATTACAGCTGATATCAAAGTATATGTGGGCTTCTTATCCCATTTATTTGTGTAGGTTCTCAGTTACACAGAAATAAATTAATCCAGTAAGCACACAAAGAAGAGTTTATCCTTCTTTGTTATGAGCTTTTTACTATTCGCATTCTCATATGTCCTGTGTTTTTCAATGCAAAGCCTTCTCCTTACTGGCTAAGCAGGGAAGTGCCGGTATTTATTTATTTTTTTACATCAACATTTAATTGTGGGCAGTTCCTAGTTATTTACTGCTAATTTAAAATGGGAAGATGAAGTCCTCGATTTGACAAACTGCCTGCTGAAGCCAAGGGGAAACGCTGCTGTGCAAGAACTGTGACCTGCACCTGATAAGCAATAGGTTTTCTCTGCATTTCCCTTACGTGTAGTATCTGCAATGGCTGACTTGAAAATCCCTCCTCAAATATGTTGTCAAACAGCAATAACACCAAAGTATTATTCTTGGCTTGCTTTGGTTGTTCTTACAAAAAGGAGGGGAGGATCAGGTTTTGGGAAGGTATAAATGGGTGAAATCAATGTGGCTGCTCACCTGGGGATCCAGTCCTTTGGTGGCTGATGAGGAAGAAATGAACTTTTTACCCTTGAGGCAGGTCAAGCGCTGTCTGTTGCTACAACCTACATTGCTTTGACGAGTTGTGCTGTTAATTCAGGCTGTACTTTCCCAAACCGTGTGTGCCCGTGCCGGCGGTGGGAACTGTGGGCACGCCGTGCCCAGCCTGAGTTTCCCTGCTTGGCACTTTGATGGGCTCATCCTAATCTAGAGCCAAGGCGTTAGCCAAAAAATGCAAGCAACCCGGGAATTTGAGCTTGAATACAAGCCAGAGCTCGCAGGACCCTGTTGGTCGTGAGAGCATCTTTCTCCTTGATCTGCAGGAAAGATTTCCCCGTGCCGTTTTCTGCACAGAACTGGATGGGATCAGGATTACTGTCTATCAGGCGACAAGGGAATCCGCCAGCTCGCAGAAGGTATGTGATTAGAGAGGACCCTAGGGTAAGGCGATTCCCAACGGGGCTTATAAGGGAGCGCGTACTGCTGAAGCAGCACACATTACCGGCTTCCACTGCCGGGGAGCCGGGGCTGGCATCACTGCAGACACTCCCCACCAGTGGATGTTGCTGCAGGCACATCAGAATTTCTTAATGTAGTGAAGAAGAAAGGGGGAAGAGGACAGCAGGGAAGAGAAATCAGGGGAAAAATGTATAAAAAATTCACTACATAAATTAGCTGCGCTTCTTGCAGCAAAACTAACAGTTTCTTTTGAATGTGAATTCTGTTGCTTCTCTTAACTAAATGCCTAAAGGAATTGTATCACATAATATACAAGGGTAATTATTAAAAATGCATAAATAGTCTTGTAGGTACAAAAAGTTGCAACTTGTCTCCAGCAAAACATTAAAAGGTTTGCATATGTCAATGAATTACAGGCTGTTTGCTTTTAATCGCTGCTATTTTGGGAGTTCCTGTAAGGATGTTTTTAGAAGAAACACATTTGGTAATTGGAGGAGGCCGCCCCATTGTAATGGGCAGTTGAAACCCAAAGGAGGCCTAGTGAGGATTATTCAGGGTGTCTAACGGTTTTGGCTCTGGCTTTGGGTGTTAAGTATCGGCTAACATGTTTATGCCTGGCCTTCAGATGTCCAAACACAAAGGCTCTTTTCTTCTGCTCCTGGCAAGAATCCAGGCCAATCTTAGAATATTTGCCCATCCTCCTCTTCTGTATCCGACCCATCATTGAGGACAGTGTTTCTCTTGGAGTTTCATCTGAAAAACGCTACAGCAAAGGAATGCTCACTGACCCAGAAGCCCAGTGACAAGAAGAGGGAATTATATGTGTATGAATGTCTGCCTTTGGGAAAAAAAGCTCATGGAAAGAGAACTCCAACAAACCCAAAGTTTCTTTCCAAATTGAGCCACCTGGATTTTTTCTTTTTAAAAGTCGTATCTGGTAGGACATGCCTGGATAATTTTTTTTTTTCTTTTAAGGCAAAATATTATGTTAAGACAGCCTGCTTACTATTACCGCTCTGAGATTCAAGAAATAGAAAAACGTACATTTACGTTCAAGAGCACAGGCGTCAGTTCAGATTGATACTTGGAGATTATCCTGAGCTAGAATAATGTATTTATGACTAGGGTCAAAGGGATTACCCACATAAATAAGACCAAGCAGGATCAGGCTCTGCTGCTTACAGCCAGCCAGGAGTGGATAATGTGATATGAAAACAGACCTTTTTGGATTGTTTTCTTCAAGCTTACACATCTAATTTCTGTCTCTGTGTTTGAAGCTATTAAAAACATTTGATGCAGTCCTTAATATTGGTCAATATTTCCTTCTTGAATCTATATTTTTGATTATATTTTTTGATATATTTTGATTTTGATTTTGAAATCCCAAGCTGATTTCCATCACCTATATTTGAGCTGATGGAAAAAAGAGATGAGAGCTTCTTGCAAGCAGCTAAAAACCAGGTTCTGCGGACTTGTGCTATTTGTAAGAGAAAAGATTACCAATGTGAACACTGTGGGATCAGTCCCAGGGTTTGTCACCTGAATGCTCCAGTGTTTACATTAGAAAAGAACAGACAGATAAAACCTGCATTCGGCCAAGTCCTCCTGTTTCTCAGTTTCCACAAGTATGCACAGTATCTGTAACATATCTTCTCAGTTTAAAGTCTGATGCGCCACAATGAATGGCGATGTTAATGCCTTTTACTGGCTAACAAGATGGGAAAGAAAGTGAAAGGTATTCTTAAGTCTTAATCGTTGGCTTCTGTATTCACGCTTTGTTTCAATAAGCGCAATTCATCAACCGATGATGAATTTCTTACAAGAAATATTTAGTTATTGAGAGTATTTACACGCTGCATTGATGTCCTTCTAGTGTAGTTAATGTGTTTGTTTTCATGACTCACACAAGAACCCCAAGTCTTTTGATGTTCATACAACCCTGTCTCTGCTGAAAGAGCCTCTCCTTTCCTGGATCGGGGTGGCCGGTCAATGCACCCACCTCCAGATTTTCAGCGCAAGGAAGAACAACGGCAGCGAAGTCAACTGACAGAGAAGAGCTGGGAGGCAGGTTGCTCTAATTACGCAGGTAGCGTTTCCAGCGCTGTTGTGCCTGCCTTCTCCCGTGAAAGAAGGATTTGGATGGAAAGACTGAAAGACCAGCCATCATTAATGCCCTTACAAAAGTTGCTGCCTCTCCCTCTGCCGCTGAAGCAAAGGCAAAAACTCCAACGGATTTCAAGAGGAGCAGGATTGGGCCCTTAGGCTGTACATAAGTGTCTGTGTAGGAAAAGAGAATGTACAATGCTGGATGCTTCTTATAATATAAGATTAGATCAAATCCTTTCAGTGCCCTGAAGCTTTATACCGTAATGCTGGGCTACCTGTGGCAGATAGCGAGTGAATGCCTGTCAGCATGGATCATCCTCTCAGCGTTCACTAAAAATGTACAATTCTCATTTTGCAGCATTTGAGATCTTTTAAAAAATAGAGTCTAGTGGGAATAGAATGTAACATCAAGACAAGTAGCTTCAATTTTTACCTGATCATTGGCATATTCAAGGTATTTTATATATAGTGATGCCTGACAAGCAATCAATGGACAGCCGGAAAATCAGTTAGTTGTTAGACTTCTCATCGAGGTGTATGAAAATTATATGTAGCTAGTCTGAGGGAACAATTTCCCAGGCAAATAAACTGGTATTTTCAACAAAGGCAAAAATATGCTGATGCTTATCGAGTGAAAGGAATCTCCCCCAAACCGTCTCTAATCTGGCTGTGAAGGAAACGTTCTTGCTGGAGTGTGACCTTGTCTCAGTGGCCACAGCTGCAAGGAGCTCCACAGTGTGTCCCCTTGCTGGCGGTATTCAGGCTGGGTGACTGACTCTAGTGCCTCCTGCACACCCGGGCTCCCGGGCAGTGAGGAAAGGGTGGGGTGGTGAGCACCCATGGCACAGCCACAGTGAGAAATTGGGAAACACGGTGATTAGACTTGTGTAGAACATAGGAGAGCACAGCAACATAGCTACACATTAGCGTGTGTTGTAGGAGCCTCCCTGGAGTGTTTAGATGGCCAACTGCTACTGACTTTGGACAGTTGATCGGAGCTTCCCCAGATGCCCTTCTGTGCTTGAGGTCAGAGCTTTGTCTTTGTGTTTCATGCACCATTTTACCTGAATGGCCACACTGTAAGAGTCTGAGACTTCCCCAAGAAATAGGCATGCCTTCATACCAAAATCCAAACCAAACCGGACACCCAGTGGGATGGACTAGGGTAGGTGGCACAGGGAGGCTTAATAAAGCTGCACTCTCTTCCCTGCAGAGAAACGCCGTCTTCCCTTCACATCCTCAGCTGTCTTGCCTTTACATCCCAGGCTGCCCCCAGGCGCCGGGTGGAGAGTCTGCTGTTACCTGTAGAACTGGCAGGTGGCCTGGGACGTGGTCATGCCAACAGCAAACTGCAGAGAACCTCCAAGCAGAACTCGGGCTTGGCCCCCACCTAATTCAGAGGTGTATGCGCTTCGCTGAATGATGCCCAGATGGCCTCACCAGCCCTTCACCTTCCAGCAGAGGACAAATCTTCTCAAGGCTGATGGCTCACGGGGTGAGGTTACGGAGGTGGACTCTGAAGACCTCTGCCTTTCTCTCTGCTCTGCATTTTACGTGGGAGTTGTACAGAGCTGAAATGGGACAGAGCGTTTCCACCCCACACTTTCATGACTGGAATTTTGAGCCATTCATTCTTTTTGGAATTAAAAGCTGCTTTTTACATAAGTAATATACGATAAGTCGGTGAATAACAATTAAAAGCATATTTCACAAAATTAGACTTTCAGTTGCCTGTTCTATTGAATATCAGTTGGTAATAAGCTTTCCTCATTTCCCTGAGCATGTAATTTTTCCCTTGAATTCTTGAGTCACTGCTTTGATCACTTCTTGATTGCTTAAAGGCTGTGAGTCAGTAATATTTCCCAGTTTCGTTGTCACATCAAAGATCTTTGAGGGGCTTTCTCCAACAGAAGGCAGCCAAGGTTCCTGGTTGACATAGTTCATCACCACGTGGAAGCTATGCTGCACAAATGAAAATAGGGAATAATGCATCACCTTTAGCCATTTGTGTAATCATTTGAATAATATGTATCACCTCCTTAAATGGGCCAGCTGCTACACAGCATTTTTTTTTTCTTGAATTTTTACACTTGAAAATACGAAGGGCAAACATTAAACACGAAAGGTGACTTTTATCCAGACACGCTGATGAATGGAAGCAACGACAGTTGCTTTCCCCTGTTTACAGATTTTTGCTGTTGCTTTATTCAGGCATTTATGACACAAACAATTCTGCCATTGAAAAGCCTCACATTTTTACAGGAACATCATTTAATGTGATAACATGTAAAGTATGACAAAAGCCCCGAACAATATAAACAATTTGCACAAGATTCAGACTTTCAGTTTGGTACAGCAGTTCGTATCCCACAGTGGCAGTTTTGATCAGCTTAAATCATGGACGTGCCTCACCACGACACGCCAGGTCCTGACATCCTCGCTCCGCTTTGGTTCGGGCTCCTCGTTGGCAAAACTCGGGGGCAGATTTCCAAAAAAGCTGGGTCTGAGCAAAACGAGGGCCAAATTACCACTAGGACTGGCAGCCGGGCAGAGTTTTCCTTGGCTTGGGGGAAGAAGGAGAGCCTATTTCCCCACTAGCTGCTGTGACCCAGGTGGCCCATGGGGGTCGTGTCACCAAAGTCTCTGGGAATCTTCATCATCATCTGGGAATCTGTCATCTTCGGATGTGGAACCCTGCAACTCTGAAAGAAGGGCATCATGCTCAGCCACACCTGAGCCTCCTGAATCTTCATTTTCCTTCCTCGGTGGGAGAGCCAGTGTGTGCCCAAGCATTCCTTTGGGATGCAAGGTGGGTACCTGGGCAATCCCATCACCAGCAGAGGGAGAAACAGATGGGGGAAGAGACTTGCTTTGGTATTACCTGAAAGCAAAAGGTGTCTCTGAACAATGACGTGATGCTTGTGACAAATTTAACTTCTTCAGCAGACGCGAGTATTATTTCCAGTGTGAACTTTGCTGCCGTCATTCCTGGAGCAAATAAATTACAACGGGAAGGTATTTAAAGGGACACTGTCACCCTACAGCTCCTACGTTGCAAACAACCATATGCCTTTACCTGTGCTACAGATCCCACCTTAACATTATTAAAAGTGAAAGAATTTTTAAAAATCCAATTTACTTGTCACTCTTCCTGCTTTGTTTACTGGTTGTGTTTTCTCACCGTGGACAATAGAAATCAATGAAGTCAGATTCGCCTGCGTTTGAGTCACTTTCACTTTTAGGTTTTCAGGTTTAGGGAGGAAAGTTCAGGGGAATGGTTATTTCATCAAATGCAACTGTTTTCACTTGCAATTAAAAAAATCAATGGCAACGTTTCTATTCAGACATACGTTTTGTAAAAGTCTGCTTCTGTGAGATTTAAACTTTGGCCCAACCTTGGCAGTGTCCTTTGAAAGACGTAGCTAAGTAAAACCTAGTGGTAATAAAAATACTACTTTTCATTATCACGGCAGATGGGAGACCAGTTATGCAGCGGGACCCCATTTTTATAGGTATTGCATAAATAAGGGATAAAATACGGTCACAGCCTCTGGAACAAGGGGTAGATACATCCCTAATGAGAACAAGGATAATGAGATACTAATATTCAGCAGTATGAGCCACGATTTCAGCAGCCCACGAAACTCCAGTTCCTGTGGATAACCTGGCAAAGGCTGTTCTGCAGAGGAATATGAAAGCAGATAAAGGAGTAACTTTGCAGATATTTACATGAGATTCTCATAAGCACATGGGGCAGCTTTTGATCAAAGGATATAAATCTGGGTGAATCTAAATGTGTTTTTTTTTTCCTACGTTGGAGTTCCCTATTCTGCGCCGCTGCAGGAGGGCTCAATTTAGGTCCTCATAATGGTATGCAAAACTTGCAAAATATATCCCAGCTGGGGCATGCTCTCTAGGTAAGGCTTCCTTCTCGCTCCAGCAGGACTTCAATTCAGGGAGCTACTGAGAGAGCGAAACGCAGAATAGAAAGTGCTATTTGCATTCTGAAAATTAGCCCTAACCTTCTGTCAGGAAGGATTTCAGGATTAGGCGCCGAGGTTCTGTTTACTGAAAGAGTCCCCATGTATTTCAGACTGGTGTGGTCCAATGAGATATTGTCAGTAAAATCTAAATTTTAGCAAAAATACATAATTTGAATAATTAAGAATTGTTTTATTTACTTAAAAATGTAGAGTCAGCTCAAAGAATTTGCATTCTAAAGTGCTTTTTCACTCATAACATTTTAGTAGAAATGTCATTGATTCCAAGGAATAGGTTACTATTGACTGAGATGACCAGCCAGAGTGTCCTTGGTGACCCAAAAGACTCACCCAAGACTCACCTTGCTGACGTGTGAGAAATGGTTGGACACAGAAGTCTCTACTTGGTATGACTAGGCAGTGTTAATAGGCTCGCCAATAATTCACGTATACGGACTGCTCATTTATACTGTTTTTGGCACGTACTGCATAATCCTGCAAAAGGCAAAACCAGCAGAAATAGTTGACCAGGGACAGGAGTGATGAAACTCTCAAATCCAGGCTCAAAACAATAGAAAATGGTAGCGCCAGGTTTTGGATACAAGGCATTGGAAGATGCCTGGATCAGAGTCCTGCTTTGTGCTCCTCCTAGACTGAGTGCTAAGGCTCTCACCTGAAAGGAGCTGTTTTTTGTTTAAAAATGCTGAGAGCACAGTTTCATCGAGCGAACACCGCTTCGTCAAGTAGCTGTCTGCCTGCCTTTCAGTCACTGCTCCTCCCAACGAGCTCATGTTCTTTACAGGCAGCATCTAATTGCTATAAATACCTGCAATGTATCATTCACTTCTCCTCCTTAACATAAAACTTTGGCTTCGGAGGAAAATGGCACCTGTTATTCCCGACATTTCTAAATCTCCTGCTGTCGCTAGATGACACCAGGCAGGGTGGCAGGAGGAGGAGATCAGGTTGCTTCCAGGTAAGCTGGCAAATTGCTCCGCGGACACGGCGGGGCCACCAGGTCCCCTCTAAGGCTATAGGTATCATGGGCAGGAAGCTCCCAGACAGTGAACCCTCTTGTACTAGAGAGCTGGGAGTTGTTTTTAAAGGGGGGAGAAAGGGGGGATAAGAAAAGAAGACCTTGTAGAAAATTCCAGTCTCTATTCATAAGACTTGCGATAAAAATGACCTCATGTGTTTTATACTGCAGCAAACAGAGTTGAAGAATGCGGTCTGGTGGCCAAGAGGAGGGTGTTTCAGTGACCACTTAGGAATATTTGAATCACACAGTGGCTTATTTCGCTGTTCTTTCTTATACCTGAGAGCACAGGGTTTAGAGAGGCTCTTTGAGTGGGATGAAGCCACCGAGGTTTTAGTATGGATAACTCCGCTGAACTCTTTCATTTTTACACAGCTTTGCAGAAGGAGGGACCGGATTTTTGGCCTTCCAAGACATCTCATAATCTATATGTGTCTGTCTGTCAATCCTTTGAGCTATGATCCTAAAAGCCCTCAGGGGCCAAACTTGGGGAATGAAGCACTTAACACAAACACGGTCTTCTGCAATCGATAATAGACATGCTTTTAAAATACTACTATTTCCTTAAAAGAAAAAAAAACCTGTAGAGATGAAACCTACTCACCCCCAACATTGCTGATATTGTATACAGTTGCTACAAAGCTTAGAGGGACCAATGACACTTCTCCTTTTTGGCCGACATGTTGAGAAACTTCCCCCTTCTCCCGTTTTCACCATACGGCACCAGTTACTTTGTCTTTCCAACACACCCTAAAACCAAATGGGTGTGTGAGTACCACCTGGATTGCCCAGTTTCTCAGCCCAGCTCCCATCCAAACCTCTCCAAGGAAAAGAAGCCTATGGGTTCTTATGGCCAATTTCAGGCTCTGAGGCAGGAGGCGACCATTTGCTTGGGTTCTTATGAATCTGGAGATCCAAAACCTGTATCAACAGTGGTCTGCTTAGGACATAGCAAACATAGCTTTTGGCCCTGACATATCGTCAGCTGCTCAGTCCTCAGGGAGGTTTCCAACTCCTATATTTTTGACTTTTTCCCCACTTGCAGCTTCACAGAGATCTGCATTGGGATGGAAGCGAGTGGGAATTGCAAAGCTCCTCTTCCATAACGAAAGCTCTCATAACTGCCTGTTTCTGGCTCTTTGTCTGCTTTTTGGAGAGGCCCTACCCTCCTGTGTAGACACAAGAGATTTCCGCTGAAACACAGGTCTCCCCTTTGCTGTCTCCCCCCTCCTCCTGAGACTTAAGAGGAAATCGAATGCTGCAATATAAGCATGCGGGTTACACTTGTATTTAGTTCAATGGCCTCTTCTTTCTAACAGTTTACTTTGTCTCTTCTAATTCAAGCATGTCAGTAGCAAGTATCATATCTGTGACATTGATAATAAAAATCCCATTGTAAATGCTGGGGTGTCATTTTCCATTCTGCCTAAACAATCCCGAGCTTTGTACTTTCTGGAGTGGCCTCTGTCTTTCACAGGTGACATTTGCAAATGGGGATCCGCATGTGTAAACCCCGCAGCTAACTGTCTCATTTCCATACGTGCAGGCTGGCATAAGCGCACTTTGTGTCAATGAAGAGGCCGGTCTGTGGCAGGCGGAAATTTGGCTGTCTCGGATTTACCGCGAGGGAGCAGGTCCTTCTCCCTTCGCAGGGGTGTCAGCCTGGATGAGACAACGGAGGCACGTCGTGTGGTACGCGGCGACTTCCAGTGCGACTCCATGCAGTTCGTTTAGAAGGAGAAATCAGGAAAACCTTCCACAACCTTGTGTGCTTTGACTCTGAAATGCTTTTCTTGGCATGCTTTGGCCTGGGGTGCCAAGGGACGTTGATACCTGACTTGTATGGAAAGCAGATGAAGGTGGCACTTCCAGAGTTCTGGAGCAGCTGGACCTCTCTGCAGGCTCTCACAGATGTGGAAGACCCAGCTCCCAGTTGGGCAGGGCTGGTTTCGAGCCAGCCAGGACCTTTTCTGCACCACCACCACGGCTCCTGCTGTGGCTCTGAGAGCGTCATAGTGGCATTGTGGAGGGACTGTGCTCCCTTCTCAGAAGAAGTGGTTCATTTTCAGAAAATGTGGCCCTTGGAAAGGCTCAGTTTACTGAGTAGGGGGTCAAAATTGTGTGCTTTTGTGGTCTTACCCTTCTTAGAATTACACCACCATTTATATACTCCTATAAAGCACACCAATTACTCTAAATATGTATCGACATATACCGAAGCAGCTAAAAAGGAACAATTACGAGACTATTTGGCATGGTTACAGCATCTGTGAAAAAGACATCTTTTATGTGTAACACAATTTGTCCAGAATTAATGAAAATATCCAGGGCTGTTTTTATGAAGTAATTTGTCACATTAAACTAAAAAAACCTAAGGTTATGTTGGACATGAAAAGAAACTCCCCGAAGGTCAAAGCAATTAAACATTGGAACAACCCATCAACCTAGAGGTCACCGAGGCCTCGTCTAATGAGAACGTTCAAACGGGAGGAAATCCTGCAATCGTCTCTACTCATTTCTTTGCCAGGTTAAATACCCATTTGAAGTCCTGGCAGAGCGCAGCCAATGGAAAAATTCCCATGGGCTTGATTGGGACTGCTTTTTCTCCCCCCTGAAATTTAATAAAACCTTTGTATTTCAAACAGATCTGGAATAGCTGTGAGTTTGCATCTTCTGTGAATTCCTGTAAACCAAAAGACCTGCAAGGAACCTAGCAGTAGCATCTTCAATAGCTTTTTCTTTCTTCCTCTGTATTAATAGCTAACATCTGGCTGTTGTGAACAGATTCACTTTTAATTGTTTCCAAGGGAATGTGTGTGTGTGTATTCACAATCAAAAAAGAACTAACGCAGAAAGCAATATTAGAAGAGAACGGTCCAACAGGAGCAGAGAGATTATACAAATCTGGCATGACTATAGCGTGCTTTTAGCATTCAGTCATATCTCTTCATAGTTTGGAAATCTCGGTAATAAGAAGGACTTGTCACTAACAATCTGAGAATTTGTGTGCTGCCCTAACCTTCTGGAAGTAGATATAATAAGATTTATAAATACCTCTCCTTTAAAACTGATTTAGAAAAATGCCAGGTAAGCTCACACAGATTTGTGGGAAGAACTATGTGGGTCGAGTGCTACAATATTTTTGTGAGCCTCGAATGGGCAAACCGTTTTAGAGTCGGTAATGACAGCACAGCACAGAGTAGTTTCTTGCTCTTTCCTCCCTTTTGTGCTTTACTGCCTTGGTGTTTTCATTAACACTACTGTCTCTTGTTTTCCGCTCCTCCTTTCTCTTTATTTTTTCATGTGTATGGATATCTGGTAAGTGTTGTGAAATACTGGGTTGTTAGGAAATTATGTTCTATAGTTTATAGTTTCCATAAGCATTTCTCTGCTTTAGAGCAGGTGCTTTTACTATAAACAAAGCAAGCTAAAAAAAAATGGAACCAATGACTTTGTGAAAGATAGACATATTCAATATATTTTTATATGAGACAGAACGCAAAAGGCAAAATAAGTTCTTGGGACTATGTACCATCATCTGCCCGTATACTGAGGTCTACGTGACTCTATGCAGGGACTGGGGGTAAAACCAATGCAACAGGTTGGAGTTCATTATGCCGTGATGAAACATGTGATAGCTTTTCTTTTGGAGCAGCTGAAGTCTTGATCCAGTTCGACTTGGAACATGCATTGTTTATAAGGCAAAATTTGGTATTTTGTGCTTTTTGGCTAAGTGGGATATAACACATTCCTATTTCTATGCTTGGCTGCTCATCAACTTTTAATTCATATTGAACAATAATGGTATTCTGTAGTGCGGAGATGGTGTTGCAAGTAAAGGTTGCAGTAATCACTGATGCTGATGTTTTATCAGCAATCACCATATATGAGTGGGAAATGGTTCAAAACACACACTTCATAATGATTCATCCATAACCTCACTAATTCTTCACTGGTAAATAATGATATCATTGCGCTAACCATGTCAGACATCATTCGTGTCTTGCTTTCCTTCCACAGTTGTTGAATTCGAGGGTTCATTTTAACGTGTTTTCTCCAGCAGAAGAGCAGACACATGGAGCTGGCAGTGATGATAGGGCTGAGTTGAAAGTTTTCCCTTTCTTCCCCTGCAAAAATGCACATTGAAATAATATTCATACTTAGCACACAGAGGAGAAAAAGCATTTGGTGTTCTGGAATGTAATGGTAATGAAACATGGAAGAACATTTAGGACAAGGAAAATTCAAAGTCTACATTCAGTATTCTCCCCACTGTCAGAAAGTCCACAGAAAATCGGCTTGAGACACTGGTTTTCTTAAAGGAATTGGGATTTAGACATGACACAATCACTAATATAGTCAATGCATTAACCAGCTCAGCAGCATTCTATGTCTGAGAAGTTTTCTTATGTCCTGCCAGTGCTTTTAAATGATACGAGTACCTGGTTCAACCAGGTTTCAGGCAGTGCCTGCAGGAGAAGGGAGAAGTTGGGGCAGCTCTGGACAATTGTTCAGGTGTTTGGTTTAAGAAGAGTACAATGTGCACTTGCAGTCCAGAAAGCCAATTGCATCCTGGGCTGCATCAAAAGAACCGTGGCCCGCAGGTCGAGGGAGGTGATTCTCTCCCCTACTCTGCTCTCATGAGACCCCACATGGAGTACTGAGTCCAGCTCTGGAACCCTCAGCACAGGAAGGACATGGGCCTGTTGGAGTGGGTCCAGAGGAGGGACACGAAGATGCTCAGAGGGCTGGAGCACCTCATAACTGGAGCTATGAGGACAGGCTGAGAGAGTTTGGGTTGTTCAAGCTGGAGAAGAGAAGGCTCCGGGGAGACCTTAGAGCAGCCTTCCAGTACCTGAAGGGGGCCTATGAGAAAGCTGGGGAGGGTCTGTTTGCAAGGGCATGTAGCGATCGGACGAGGGGCAATGGTTGTAAACTAGAGCGGGGTAGGTTTAGATTAGACATGAGGAAGAAGTTCTTTACAATGAGGGTGGTGAAACACTGGAACAGGTTGCCCAGAGAGGTGGTGGAGGCCCCATCCCTGGAGACATTCAATGCTAGGCTTGATGAGGCTCTGAGCAACCTGACCTAGTCAAAGATGTCCCTGCTTACTGCAGGGGGGGTGGACTAGATGACCTTTAAATGTCCCTCCCAACCCAACCCATTTTATGATTCTGTGATTCTACTTTTTAGGGCTCAATGGGTGCCCTTCAAAAGAGGAATAAATTGAAGGTTTCACCAGATTAAACCCAGCATTTTGAACATTACTTTTAAAATTATTTTAAAAGACACTGATCGACGGCTTGCAGAACATGAGCAAAGGCTGAATTCATATCCTAACTGAGGAGAAACATTGCTTTTGGTTAGAGAAGTCACACCCCAAAGGCTTTGTGGAGATCTATGTTTTCTGGAGGTCCTTATATTGATCCTTAAGGCCTTCTCCTTTTTCTCTTTCAAATCTTTCTCTCAGACCTTCTTTTCTAAGACTGCAAGGCCACGAAAACTGAAAGGACAAATTTTAAATGAACACACAGCAACAGTTAATTGAAAACTGATCCAGGTTTTGCAACCAGGTGGTGGTTCTGCATGAGCCAGAGAGGAGGAGATGCCTCATGAGCTCAGTCTCAGCCACACAGTCCCAGAGGGAAGCATCATGTTCTGGCTTTCATTTTCAGTGGTTGGCTATGGAAATGGGAGTGATTTTCAAAAGCTTGTTCTACCCCACCAGCACAGCCCAGTTTCTTCCAGCTCTTGTCTTTTTTCCACTTGGTTGATAAAGTCCTGTGTAAAGGATATTGAATTTTACAGGTGTTTGTAGAAAGGGCTGATAACAGTCGTGGACCCAGGCAGAACAAGAGCGTGACCCACGCATTGAATAACAACAGACACCTGGGAGTGGTGGTACCGAGCTCTCAGGGGTTTTCAGGAGTAACTGGGGAACCTGCCTCCTTTCAAAGCTCTTCCCCCCTAGTCAGAAAATGGAGGAAAGATAATGAGCTTTTGTAATAAGCATGTGACTACTAATACAAGCTTGTCTTGATGACGTTCCTTTATTGAAATTATCATGTGTTCCTTCTCATGTGGAAGCAAGATTAAAAAAACCCTCAGATACCAGTGTTTTATTGGAGCCAGGAATCTACACTGTGTCAGGAGAAAATCTAACCCAAATTCTCATCCACAAGTTGGAGATGAGGACTAAATCATATTTTGCAACAGATACCATCAGACAAAAGTGATCTTTTAAGAAGAAGCTGACTTTCTGTTGACAGAGATGGACACGGACATTGAATGGTCTCAGGGCCAAAACTAAAAGAAGAATGCAGCCAGATCAGCAAAATGTCATGGTTAATAGTATCAAAAGCAACCAAAATAATTAAAAAGCAATAGGTCAGTCACATTGCCACACTCTGATGACTGTAATAAATAATTAAAAATTCAAAACAATGCAGCCTCAGTATTATGGAAATCAAACTAGACTTTAGGGAAATTTTGTGTGACTAGATGGTCAGACACACGATCATCTTTCCCTTCATCTCCCCCCACAATCCTTTTCCAAGGTCTTAGGGATGGGAGGTGAAAGAGAAGGTGATAATTCAAGATGCTTAGGAGACAATGGTAACTTATTTATGATAACTGAATAGTAACAGCACAATTCAAAACAGATAAAACATAATCGCAAACAAGCTGTAGGATTATCTATGTTGAAATAAAAGGATCAAGCACTCACAGACACATTGATTGCACTAGGGGGTATTTTAGATCTGGATCATGTAAAGCTTCTGCACGAACTTAATTTACTCCCATTAGCTCTGAGACTGTCAATGGAGCAACTCCAGCACATCAAATTATATGTTTGCCTCGATTGTTGCAGTATCAGACCGTAGGGTGAATGTGACTAAGACAAGTTGAAATAATCAGCTAAGAGATGGTCAGAGAAGAGAGAAGGGTTATACAAATAATTAAAAGGCAACAGAAAAAAGGCAGCATAAAATTCTGCAGAATTTTCAAAAAGATGTTTTGCTGTGCAACAAAAAGAGCTCTTGATCAACTTGAAACAACTTAATAGGACTTGAAGGCTAGCCAGGCTTTTGCTTTCTTAAAGTGACACTATCAAAAGGTTTAAATGTGTCGATATTTTATTTAATTTTTGTAACAAAATTGAAATTTCATTTTGATTTATCTTCCCTTATTTAATTCTGGAAACAGAAATACAAGTATTCCATGAAGACGAAATACTGAGTCACTAACATCAAAGACAACGTTCCCTTTTACTTGACTTCCCAGCCCTCCAGCCCCCGTGGGCAGCAGGAGCAGCTGTGTCTATCCTATGGGTCAGAGACGTTGTTGGGGCAATGGATGCTGCTTCAACAGTATCCCCTGGCTCCTGCGGCCCCCTAAGCCAGATGGGCATCTCTGGCCATTTTGCTGCCCGCTGTAGCGTCTCACCCTGTTAATTTTACATGATCAGGTGAAACAGCAAACCAAAATGCAGAGAGAAAGACGTATTATAAGTCTGTACTCTAGTAAGGGGGTTGTACCCTACAACAGGCCTTATCAACTATTAGCAGGTGTGAAAGGAAACAAAAGATGCATTTTGACATGTACCTGAGCTTCTCCCACTAAGATTGCCAAAGGAAAATATATCAAAATCCTTTCGGATCTAGAAGGCACATTAATCAGTACTTTTCTTGACAAATCAACCATTAAATGGAATGATCCATTTCAAGATTGGTGCATAAATCCAATTTAGCAATTTGTCAGTGGAATGGAGGAGTTCAAAAATCTCTTAACCGAAATCATTAGTTACACCACTATTAGTTTTGAATTAAAGTTTAAACATGGTAGAATACAGACAGACGTAGGATCAGATTTCATGTTTGTTGCAATGGCATCCATTCCAGTTATTCCTCCAAATTCAGTCGAGTTCCTGACAATTCACGCTTCCTGCTGAACTTGAATTGGGTTAATAATCTGATTGCTTGTACACAGCACAACATATTATTCTTACTGTGATCTTGCACACTGCTTTTCAGCTGTGGATCCCAAAATGTATACTCGACACTGAAGATCCTGCTTGTGACTCTGATGTTAGCAAATCTGTAAAAATGTCAAGATTCCTACAAAGATTTTGAGACATTAGTAGAAATACGTATGTCTCAAAGCCATAAGGGACAGGAATCATAATAACCAGAGTGTCTCAAGTTCACTGCTGGTATTGATGACGGTATAAATGGCGGTGCAGGTAAGATCTCATACTGGTATAAGTGGTTAAAAAGACAGCATACTGTTTCTGAGCTGAAGTATCCTGTGAAGCTGAAACTAATGGCTGTCAGAGGAAGAGGACAATGCACAGGCATTGACTAACCAAAACACTCCCTTCACCAACGCCTTTTTGTGTTGCAACCTCTAAATGCCACCACTTGTGTAGGAAGACAGCATCTATTAATATCCGATACAAAAAGTTGTTGCTGAATTTTCTGCTGCAAAACAGAAAAAGCCCAGCGGAGAAGCAGGATATTGTTAGTATCAAAACATCATGATTCTGCTCTTCTGCACGCATCTCCCAGTCCTCCAGTCTTCTAAAAGCTACTTATTTATATAGCTTACTCGCTTCGGCAGCTGTATAATGCCTTACCACTTACATCTATCCAGCCAGTAGAAATTACACTGGACCTTAGATTTTTTTCAGCTGCTTTTTAAATTTAATTTAATTTAATTTTATTTTTGCCCAAGAAATTGATTCATAGGAAAATATCTCCACTCCTTTCCCCCCAGACTAGCAATCTTATCCACAAATCAATTCTACTAACTTGTGATTGCATTTTATTTAAAGCAAAATGATTGGTTGGGGTTTTGATTCAAGGAAAAGTAGCAAGATAGGAAGAAAGCTGATGTCTTGCCAATAAACATCAATTAATGTCACAACGATATAAATAGAATCAGAAAAGAGTGGTACCACTGCTCCAGTCTGTCCTGAAACAGATGTAGCAAGGTACAGTCACCCTCAAAACAATCAGCTTTACAACTTTTTTTTTTTTTTCAGAAAAGGTACTTGCTTCAAGAAAAGCTAATAAGTTTCTCTGATAGCGCTGAGATTTAAAAAAAAATTGATGTTCTATTGCACTGTGTCTTTTGTCTGGATCCTCTGGCGTATAGTAGAGCTCAAGCAATGAGCAGAATGTAGGCGGGAGCTGGGGTGTTTTGCCATCTCAGGTAACTTCTCTGGCATCTCTTGGTGGGTGTGCGCAGTCTGTAGCCAGCTTATCAGCTAGGGCACCCGCAGAAAGATCTGCCTCTTCTGTCATTTGCCTCTCTCCATGAAACATGCAGGAATCAGGATGGCTTTGAACACTGTGTATTACTGTTGGGTTGAGCTGAAAGTGTTAACGAGTTCAGAAGGAAAAGGCGGGGTAGAGGGGAATTAGTATTTCTCTCTTTCACACAGGTATGCACATACATACACACCACTCTGTGCAAAACCAGTGTGACCATGCAAGCCTTATTTTCTCAAGAAAGCAAGATTCAGAAATTGCCATTGACTTTGCAGAGCCCTAAGCCAGGAGCATCACTAGATATCACTGATGGGTCGCCCGGGTGGGTACTAGAATAACTTTGAGAGTTAGGCTTAAATGCGTTGAGGCCCATCTTACACAGGGTATTATCTGTGTGAATTATAATATTTCCTGGCCATGTAGGGCCAACCTGCAGGGCATTGCAGGGACACAAGAGATAGTGAGGCTGGGGGGGAGGTGGGATGCATAAACCTGGTGTAGAGGAGAGCATCCCAGTTGTAGTCTTGATGTCACGTTACTTCCAGTTGACACCAGGACCAGGGAGCAAAGAATCTGGCTGGGTCACCAGGCAGAGAAAGAGTGCGTGGCTCAACGGGTTAAGCACTAGGCGAGCGCTAGCCCTGCCCAGAGGGTGGTGAATGAATGAGCATCGTCCCCCTCTCCGTTCCAGCAGTGACCAGGATTCCTTTCCCAGCCCGCCCCCGGGATTCTTCCCGCAGGAGGAAAAGGGAGAAAAGCAAATCCTTTCTCTCTACCGGGCGCAGCGGGGGCACGGAGCAGCGATCCCCCGCCCGCACTTCCCCTCCTCACCCCCATGCTGGCATGTGGCTGCCGCAGAAGTTGGGAGCTGCTGTTATGAAACGCAAATATGTTTGCCAGACTTTTACTTCCATTGAGGAGAAACACAGAATCCAAGTGAGGAAAGGCACACGAATGAGATTTGCTGTTTAACGGGGTCTGTCCAATGAGAAAGACGAATCGAGATGCCTTTGAAGATGTGGTCCTTCTCGTTCTTTGAACAGAATAAATAATTAGGTGGCTGCAGCTAATAATACTTTTCTAACCCTGTCACTTGGGGATTTCAGCACGTTTTGTGAACTTTCCTCACTTACCTCTCTTAAGACCCATCTCTGCAGAGGGCAAGTAATACTTTTTTTCATTTTGGAGGGAGGAACAATAAGTGCTGGTGAAGGGTTTTGCCCAAATCCTCCAGTAAACCCATAGCAGAGAGAGGAAGCAGAATAATTTGATCAATTAATCTGCCCTTTTGCATTTGTGTCATTGTTTCTTTTTACTCCACATAACTTCAGAGATTTGCATTGTAACAGACATTTTCTAGGGCAGTTTGTAATATCCTGAGCCCACCGAAGTGTACCACACCTACTGAAGTCAAAAGACCATCCTCAGACTAAGGTGCTATGTGAAGCTGTTCTCATTTGGCTTATGATAAATAGCCCACAATAACATTTGGGCCAAGAGATTATAGACATTAATCTTGCCTCAGAACAATTTAGGATCATTAACCAACCCAACAGAAAGTCAGTGGATGCCTCTCCAAATGGAAATCAACTTAAAAAAGAAAAAGATCTTTCTCTTGACATCTTTTAAAATCTCCTTTACGGTTTCCTGGGCAAGAAGAGGGTTTAGCACAGAGGACACGGTTGGAAATGCATTTTGCTCTGGTGCCATCTTCTTTGTCAGTAAATTCTGCTGTTGCACACAATTCCTGCAAAAACAGATCTTGGTTTGCTTTTTTTATTTCCCATATGGAGGACGTTAGTAGACTCTGGTGACTGACCGAGTGGCATGCTGGCTAACAGCCAGTCTTACGAAACAGGCTTTATCGGTTGCAGCGCTGTTTCATGGGGTACCCACTGATAGACAGTTTTGACGCAGACTAGAGGGGTAAGTATGAGCAGAGTCCCAGGTTTGGTCTTTGTGGATCCAACAGTGGAAGCGCAGCTGTATGTGAGCGTTAGTGATTTTCTTAAGAATTTTCAGTGATGTTGTATACACTTGCAATTTCAAGCTCGGTCATAGACCTATTATCTTCTCAGAGGCATGCCCAGGTCTTACCTGGAGAGACATCTGTGTCCCTCAGCTGGAATCAGGCATACAGGTTTTCATTTTGGGTCAAAAATGTTCCAAAAGACCAGCTTGGACCTGCTTCTGCCTGTCAGCCAGAAAACAATCTTCTTCCTTCCCCTCTCTTTTGCCCTCTGTGTGGCATATTCTGGATAGAATTGGTGCTGGGGCTTATGGGGTGAAAAAGAAAGAAAAAAGGTAAAAATAGTAATCTGGGTAATAACTGAGTAGTAGTAGCTCCTTCTGCTGCAGGCATCCCGCTATATTGGTCAGGCTTGATATCACTTTCCCTTCAGCTGGTTCTGCTTGACAGGCAGGAGTTACCGGACTTCCAGAAGACTTATTTGGGACTGCTGAGATGCCTTCTTCACCCCAGGTGGGACACCATCATGTCAGGCACATGACGATACCAGTCAACATGAACCACATGGGAGGTGAGGGACCCGCGTGCTGGGGCACGGTGTCGTGGCTCACCTTCTGGTCTGCTCCTTGCACCAGCGAACAGAATCACTGTGGGGAGCGGGGGAGAAGAGACCCTGGCACTGAGCAGCCGGTCTGGAAGGAAGGAGGTAATTGCAGGGGGGATGCATTCCCGAAATGTTTGCCTTGGTGCGTCTGGCTGTGTAAGTGCAGCTTCATGGAAGATATGAGAGAGCTGCACGTCCTTACACCAGCGCTGGGTTTGGACTAAAAGACATGAAGAAGCAAGTCTCAGAGAGGCAGAAATCTAGAGACACAATTATAGATATTATTGAATCCCCAATGTACTTTTAAACTTAATTTTAAAGGGAAAACAATGGGAAAAAAGCCTCACAGGCACATTTTTAAGTGTTAGTTTCACAGTAATACCTCCTCAGAGATCTGACTTTATCACTACTGAAAGGAGAAAGCAGAAAATGGAATTGTTTTTGTTGTTCTATCATGTTTGTGACATGACAAAAACGTGGAGTTCTTCTGCCTTTTGCTTTTCACCTTGTTGAACTGCTGTCAGGCTTCTGTAAATCGTTTGCACCGTAAACAAGCTTTGTAAGTGAAAGGGCAAGTGCCGAGAAAAGCCAAAGGCAGAGATTTTATATTGAATCTTTTCTTGCAGAGATAACTGACTTCAGTGCGGACCAGCTTCACCTAGGTCCAGGCAGTTAAACCAAGCACCATTGAAGACAATTGGGTAATGAAGCTGAAACAACAGCAAACGGGCTAAGACTCTGAATGTGTTGCCTTTGTTTTTAGGCAAAATAAGATGATTGTGGCTGAGTGGATTTGGTTTTGAGCAAAAGCTACTCCCTTGTTTCTCCAAAGCATTTTAGCCACAGGCATGTGGTAGGCAAGCTCCTGGAAAGACAGACATCCCTTACAGGGGAATACTGCCTGGAAGCTGCCTGCAGTTGTGGATGCTACGGCTGTTACTAATCGCAATGCAAAGTTTGCAAGAATGCCTGCCCCCACGCACCGGTGACGGGATATCAAAACAGGAAGAGACGAGGATGCTTTTTGCTTGCGTACGCGGCTATTACAGCGTCAGTGCCCGGCACAGCAGGCAGTTCTGCTCCTTTGGCAGGGAGCCAGCCTGCAAGAAAAAGGCGTCGGCGCGGTGTAGATGGTGGCAGGGACAGGCTGGGGTCACCCGGTACCCGTGGGGAACGCTGCTTGTATCAGCGCAAGGTGAGAGGCTTAGCGAGGGAACCCGCTCCTGTTTTATCTTATAAGGTGCTGCTGTAGAAGCACAGGGAGATCAGAGAGGCAGGGCCACACAAATAAACGCATCTTCAGCTCACTGAAGTTTGCATAAATTCAGGTACACGCCGTTTGCGCCCGCAGTGTCCTCTTTGCAAACACGATACAGCTGAGAGATGGGAATAGTACTAAGGAGCTTGAGACCCATTACTGATCTTATGTTTATGGATAAACCCAAATCCACTTGTGCTGGAGCCCACTACATCCAGGCAGCCTGACATATCTCATGCAAACACCTGCAGACTAAGGCCAACTTGTGACTCCAAGGGAGAAATTTGTGAGATTGGTCTCTTCAGTAGTTCAAGGGGCATAAGCCTTTCTGTCTTACACACTTAGTTTTGCTTTGGTGTTACATCTGTGACCTTTTAGAAAGTCACGTGACACAGTCCAGTACTAATTACTTTTCTTTAAACCTCCTTTTTTTTTTTTTTTCCATTTTACTGTTACCCTTTCACCACTGCTTCCATATCTCTACATGACTTACGAAACTGGGTTTTTAATACAACAATGAACTCTTAAAAATGTTACAGCCTTCAAAAATGATCAATAAAAAGCACAAACCCATATCTTCGAAAAGAGTAAAAAAGACACGGATGCTATAGGTAGTATAAACCCTTCTGCGAATTTGTCCTGGTACCCCAACATGCTTTCGACCACACATGATTTGTAACCAGCAGTGATTTGTGAAAAACATGGAGCCCTGTTGAGGCCTATCCACAATGGACGGACACAGAGTCATCCAGAGCAGGTGTCTCTGCAATCGCGATGCACTGGAAAAACGGGGAACGTTCAGGAGCTATTAAGCGTTATCCTTTTTGTGTGGTTGTGGCACAGGGCAAGGAAGGAAAAGAGCAATTTAAAAGAGAGCTGCATGACTTCTTACCTGCTAATAAGTTTCCAAACAATACTTCCTGGGGAAGACTCTAATGTACATATATTAATTAATAAATGCTAGCATGTTGTATAAAAAGATAATTTACATTACGTTTTGAATTAGCCCAACTAAGGGTCTTATTTTGCCATATAGCTCAGCAGGAGTTTGAAATTAGTAGGACTGAACCTCTAGGTCTTGTTGTGAAGGTGGGAAGCAAAACAGTCTGTAATATCCTGCAGCTTGAGTTAAATATTACTGAGTGCTTTAATAAGGATTTTTTGGAAATGGCTAAATCTACTGCTTGGTTTTCCTTGTAGCATCCAAGAAAGTGGTTAAATGGTGCCCAAGGGTGAAGAGGTGCATATAAGGAGCTATTTGGAGAAGCCTGAGTTTAATTGGTGCTGTGAAGCCTCAGAGCACCATGCGCTGTTGGGCGCTCATGTCTGGGAATTCTGCGTATGGAGCTCTTAACATTTTTGCACTGGAGATTCTCGTATAAATCCATTTTGAATACGGAACGTGGATGAATTATGTGGCATTTTTTCCTTCCTTACTGGAGAAGAAGCTGAGGAAGGGCTGGGAGAGGATCTTGCACCTGAGACAGGCTAATGATAGGAACTCATCATCTTCCTGATGGGGCATTCAAATGCAGCCCACTGGGGCAAAAAGATGGATTCTGTCTAGAACAAACCCATTTTTCCTACCTAGTCCAGAGTGGAGAGACAAATAAATAACAGATATCAGCCGTGTCTGATGAAGATGATCAGAAGGTCACACAGTTAAAGGACATGCAGGTTATAGAAGAAAGGATTTCTCAGGAGCTGTTGGGGAAACACAGGTGAAAGGCTGACTGAGCATGTGTCGTCTCCACACCAACCAGCAAGACACCATGGTCTGGAAGGCGTGATGTGCAAGAGCAGAGAGAAAGGCCAAAAGGCTCTGCTTTGTAGAAGAATGTCTCTACAAATCAATGGACAAGTTGTGGAGGAAAGAAACCAGAAGAAGAGGAGAGAGGGATCATAAAGATTTGTTTTCATTAGATCTGTATTTCTGTGTCACTAAAGAAAAGAGTGTGATTTTGGAACTCATGATTATTTCATCCCAGATGGGTATCTAAGGTAAGTGACATGAATGCCTCCCCAGAGATGTTTGCTTCTTGCCATGGACTATACACGGAGTCTTGGTATGCTCAGTCAATTAAAGCTTGGCAGAAGGATCTTCTCCTTCAATATTTGTAATTTTTCCCTTTGACTAACAAGCCTGTAGTTTTCCTAAGTGAAACTGGCAGTCTGAGTCTTGTCCCCAGTGTGGGGGGGACAAGTAACTATAGCTGTTAAGCTGTAGTGATGCTCCTTGCAGAATGGTCTGAAATTAAAGAGGAGAATAAACTCAGATGCCTTGCTGAACTGGAGCCTAAGTACTACACTTCAAAGGCAAAACCCCAAACCCCTTTATCTGAGGCTCTAACTGGTTATGACGACTGCAATGATGATGAGATAGAAATAGTATGCATTTATAGGGTAAGAAGTAAAATTACGATTGGCAATAGTTATGTTTGAATCCCATGTGGCTTGAGGATGCTGTGGTGCAGTGCACTCATGTCCACTTTGTTCAAACAGGCATCAGAAGTGCCATTACATCTCATTTCCAGAAGTTGCGACTCACTGCAAAGGAAGAGCTCAACTCATGCCCAGGGTCAATTCTGCAGCCACCGGTAATGCTAAGGAGAGGCTGGCAAGAGATTAGACAGAAATGTACATTCAATAAAATCAAAAGGATTTTGTCTCCCTAAAGGTTTGGAAGAAATGAGTTTACAGATAACTTGGCAACTGTTTGCCCTATGGACATCATCCTTTAACTTTCACTGAGGCAGCGCATGCTGTTATCCCGTAGACGTCCAGCGAAGCAGACAAGAAGGAATAGACAATTTTCCTGGCCAACTCTGTAGCTTTTCTAACACTTTTTTAAGGATGGATCTTCTATGAAAATCGTATCAACTTCAAGGTTATTTTTAATGGTGGCTTTACAGTTTGCCAGCTACTAATGGTATTTCTTTGGAAGCCTCCAAAACCACGCCAAACCATCACTTTCAGCCATTCATTTAATTGTCTGTCTAAGAGATTGTAGCTTTGAAGACAAACTCCCACAGCTTCGAATCTTCTTGATCCATCTTTGACCCAGCTTGACATTTGGATTTTTCTGTCTCAACCTTCCGCAACTGAATTACATGCATTTTCTTTTAGAATCGATATCGTTGATAATTTTCTATATGGCTTAAAACTCAGAAATAAATTGATTACACAGTCTTTTTAAAGCCAAATCAAAGTTAAAAAGTTAGAAAGATTCTTAGCAAGTCATCAAGTCACTCCTAAAATGTTTTCCCTTGCCTAGCCTTGCCTTGTCTGCTTCCCTTGCCTCTCCCTCTCCTAGTCAAGACTTCCCTTAACAGAAAGATATCGTACCATCAACTAGATGTTTTCCATTAATTTTTTTTCCTCAGAGTTTTTTGGGGACTTCAATTTGAAAGTTGATCTGCAAATTGTATTTCAGGTTAGAAATGGAGAACAGACTTTCTGAAAATCCCCGTGTATCATTACTGAGACGTTATTAGTGAGCCATCTTTTGAAGAGAGATTTCTCACCCCAAAACTCTGATACTCTGCATTACTTTCAGAAATAGATTTCATGCTCACATCACTGTATGAATAGCATCTACTTTGCAGGAAGGACAGAATAGAAGACAGTACGAATATCATATACTTTGCAGGAAGGACGGGATGGGATGCACAGTGTGTTTGGTGAATTCAGACCTTTTTTTTTTTTTTTCCTGTTGGTACTACCTGCAAACAAAGCTATCAGAAACGAAAAGATAAATTGATTATTACTGTTCACCAGAGTACGTGGCACCACACCTCATGGGGCCACCAGCAGAAACTAGCCGCTGCTTTACGTCATGTTTCTAATGGGAACACTGGGTGGTTACCACAGGTGGATCTACTTTTTATGCAGTTGAGGGGCTGCCGAGAGTCCTCATCTCTGAGGGCATTTGGCATGGAGAGACCAGGTAAGGCTGCTCCAAGCGTCCCCATCGCAGGTCTATGCATACACTGAACTTCGTGAACTTGTCTTCTTATTGCTGCGCACGGTCATGACGGGGCAGATCGTGGAAACCTTGTGGGAGCTATTTCTTTGTTCAGGGCAAGATGTTGGCTTATACGGTCAACAGGCTTATACAGGTGAAGCGGGACTTATACAGTGGAGCATCTTACTGGATGGCATTTGGGGAGCATTTCCTGAGACACAGAGGGCAGCAGGACGTAAGTGATTGATTTATGGCAGATTTGGACTGATGTGATGAAATACTGCGGCTGCTGCTCCTTGGTGGAGGCAGAGAAGATAATAGGGTGAGGTTAATTCATATCATCACACAGAGCTGGAATAGGAGCCCCAGGATTTGCACGTGAGGAGAGGGGCCTTTGCGGCACTGCCTGGCACGCAGAGCTTGCCCTGACCCTGTCCCCACAACAGCTGGCTGAAGCAGCGGATGCAGCAAGATATTGGCACTTGCTTCCATATTTGGGATCCTTAAATTGCTTGTTAGCTGTATTCCAAGTGCCTCTCTGCTGCCAGGAAGAAGGTTTGGCTACACGTACTAGCAGTTTTGGAGGAGGAGAGGGCACTGAAAGCAAGACGGTGGTGTTGGCAGCCATCTAACATGGCCGGTGACATATCTGCTCTTTTGATGAGATGCCCTGCATGTTTGCTAGGTTCAAGCAGAGGATTTTTATTTGTCATGATCTCTGAACACTGTAAGTTATTGATTTGCAGGTCTGGTACAAATAAGCAGAACTTGTCCCTCCCATCACGGTGGGTGAGTATGGAGAAGCAAGGAAAATGAAGGACTTCATTTAGTGTAGTAGTGTAAAAAACATGTGATGCACTAAGGTGAGACCTACATAGTTTGAACCATTTCAATCAATTTTTAATCAGCTTTTACTACACAACAGCAATTTATTATAGGTTTTATGTGATTATAGGCTTACTGCGATTTTACTTGTTCACTTACCGTAGTTTTTATGGGCTTATGGTGAATTTGGGTTTTATGTGTTAATGACATTTTGCAACTTTGCTAAAACCTCCTGCCTTGGCAGAAGAGAATGTTGCTATAGGCTGTCCCATTTATTAACCAACCTGTTCAAATCAGAGAAAAACATAATGTAAAACTGGTCCCTTACAAACTTTTTTATAAATGCAGAATAAGCAATGTGTGCTACAAACAGTGTGCAAATGCATGCACCTGCATCCGTGTGTACTTGCATAAAATGTTTGGTCCCATGAAAGGACAGGGCACAGGTGGAAGCTCTAACCTCTGAGCATCAAAATGCTCTTGTTCCTGGCAAAGTCATCCATCCAGAGAAGCTTGTACAGCTGTGGAATGATCCCTACGTGCTGGATTGTCCAGCCATTCCTATGTTTTCCCCCTCTGCCACTGAATAGAAGGAGCTTTGTCAGCCAAATAGGGAGGGGGAAGAGGATCCCACTTGCTCAGGGACAATTTCTGAGGTTTTGGCGACTGAACAGCCTACCTGGGACTTGACAACACTTGGGACATCACCAATGTGGTCCTGGACTGAGGGAACTGCCCAGGAGCTTCACTAACAGCCCGTCGAGACTGTCAGGCACAGAGATTTGCAAGCCTTATCCAAGCAGCAGAGGAAAACCGAAGGAAAAACAGGGCTGCGTGAAAGGTGCAGACATTTCTGGAGACCTTGCCATAATTGCAGGAGCGGGAGTATTCACATCACAGTACAGGGAACCCCGCTGTGCTCCTAGAGCGAGCTAACGGCCGGCTAGTTGGCAAGCACCTTCCATTCTGGCTGTAGCTGATCAGGGACAGGTGCTGGCAGGGGTGGGATGAAGGGGATACAAGGCAACAGGTAGCATGGGGGACAGAGACTTAGTATGGTACAGAAAACTGCAGGTGTGGTCATTAAGGACTTCATAGGCTGGAGTCTAAGCGCCCCTAATGACTTTCTCCACACGGCGGAGGTTTGTTCACAGTTTAGCACGTGGACACTTCCTCGCCCACAAAGCAAACCACTGATTGTTCTCAGCGCAAATCCAAAACTTAGCCGCATTCTAGCTACTAAGAAGAAAATTAACTCTATCCCAGCCCAAACCAGCACATTTGGGTACAACAGTTTCCTCCCTACTCCCTCCAGAGCGTGCCTAAAAGTTCTGAGGGAAGATTGAGGGCCCCTCTGCATGCCACAACACAAGGAGAACTGACACTTTCGTTTAAAAATGAACTTCGTAATGGGACTAATCTAATCTACACAAGCCATAAAGCCCTCCACTGCCTAAGGACAGTGTCAGTAGGAGGATGGCACAGTACGCCTGAGGACAGTTTGGAGGGATCTTGCAATTCAGGACCTTATCTATTCCCGGCTTCCCTTGTGCTAGCCTAGATACAGGCGGAAGATGCCGCGGGCTGTTGTGAGCAGCAGCAAGGTTATCCTGGCTTTGCTGCTTGCTTTGCCTGTGTCGCAGCCCGAGAGAAGCCAGCAGGCTGCTGCTGCTGCGCCTGAGATCAAATAGCAACGGCCACGGCGGGGGACGGCAGCAGCCAGCCCAGGTCTGCGCATCTTCCCCCAGGCTCCTTGTCCCGGCTCGGTCCCTTCTTCCTTCTCCTCCCTGTCCTGGGGCAACAGCTGCCCCAGGTGTCCTTTGCCTGGTAGGGAAACTCCGCTGTGCCAGCGGCGCTGCGACCCTTTGGGCTGGCTTTGGCTCTGGGTTTCTCTGCATTTTACTGGGTGGAAGGCTCCCAAAAAGCCACTTGAAGACCCTGTAAATACCCCTCGAACAAACAAATCTCCTTTAGTGGTTAGCTCTGCATTTTTGTCTTCGGTTTCTCCATTCAGTGTTATAAGGAACTAAAATGTGAATTAATCTTGTAAGCCAGCATTAATATGAACTCCATTATCTGTCTCAGTCACTCAGACTACTAAGGTTGGCTTTTAGGCTGATTCTTGTGTCGGAGACGAGAAAGTTACACAATAGACATTAGAGAATCACTTTAAAAAACCTCCACAATCCTGCATTGAAATCCCATCCAGCAAGGGAGAGAACCAGCCCTGGCCTGGCTGAGAGGCAGTCACATGAGTGTCCAAAACAATGAACACACAGTGTCGAAAGCTGAGGCCATTGAACTTTATGTCACTTCCCAACTGCAGCATTACTCATAATTTATGGCTATACTCGCCTTTCAACCTTTAAAACCTTTTCCCAAGTATTTGCAGCATTCTCACATAAATATTGCTACAATAAGTAACATCAACATTTAGTAGCTGTTTTTCAAGAATAACCGTGTGACACTATTATGGCATTCCATTAAACCAGCTGCAATGTGGGGAAGAGCTAAATCAAATCATGCCAGCTAAAGGTAACGTTTATACACATATACAAGAGAACAATGGATGGGAAAAGCTTATTCTGTGTTTCAAGACTTAAATGACAGTTTTGTCTCCTTTCATGGTTATGCAAGACGTCTCCCTCTGGTGAAATGACCCAGAGTGGACACAGACTGCAGCTTACATTCCAGTGCTATTTGTTACCTTCTCAAAAAAAAAAAAAAGAAGCGCAGTTACAAACTCCAGAGTTTGCTTTATTTATTTATTTATTTTTTTAGGGAGGAAACTCTTATTTCAAAGGAACAAGGAATGTTGTCTTTTCATTAAAGCTATCAAATGTTGCGAAATGATTAGTAAAAAAATTCCTTGCCAGAATTGTTCACTGTCCAAAATGCATTACAATGCCTAAACGTAAATGACAGATAGTTAGCTTGCATATAGATATGTGCTTAATTGCCCTCATCCCTCCTGTCTGAAGAACGCACTTAAGCATATGCTCATTTAAACACATATGCTTCGTTTCTGTTTAGGTCAACGGGATTTGAGCACGTGCTTAAACATAAGCAAACGCTTAAGTGCTCCTCTTGAATGGGGATGCTTCTCTGAGACAAAGCCAAAAAAAAATATTCTCTGGGATTATTTCTTCTTACCCTGGCCCACCTCTTGCTCCGGCTGCACTGATGGAGCACTCTTCCTCCTCCCCAAAAATCAGTTTACCCCCTCTCCTCATCTCCTCTGGGGCTGTCAGACGCATACCCCATCGCCCTGCCAGCTCACCCCGTTTCACCTTATGATGAGATTTGCAAAACTGCCCGTAGTGAGGGGTGATGGAGAGGAGGGAGGAAGAGGTCTGGGGAGGATGAGGAGAAGAGGGGCTACGCTGAGGAATTTGCAGCCTGCCCGGAACAGGGCAAACACCAGCAGCGTGTGGGTCTGCTGGGAGGGAGGGAGAAGCCAGCAGCATCCCACTTGCACCCAGCCTGCCACCCGCATACACAGGGAAGGGGTGCTGTGCCTGCCTGCCCCCGCAGTGCCCCCGGGCGGAATGGCACAGCTGGCTGCTTTCGAATCGTTCTGCTGTAACTTTTGCCTAGGTCCTGCCCCAGTTCCTCCTCCCCGCTCATCCCTGTCCCTGTGCCATCCTTCCCGGCTCTCCCTGGGCTGTGGCAGCGCCCGGTTTCGCTGGAGTTGCCCTGTTTGGAGGTGTAGGTGGGTGCTCTGCTGCTGACCCCCCCAGGCTCGGCTGCGTGGCTGCGTGGGCTCCCTGCAGGAGAAGGATCAAACCCCAAAGCATCAAACCTTCCCGGAAAACTGCAGAGCAAAGCAGGGCTTGATTTCTGCTCTCCGGTGGGTCGGGCTGCAGAGCCTGCCCGGCTGCTGGTCATCTCCGGCCGGGCAGTAAAAACCCCGTACAAACGCCGGCTTGCGAGCGAGCCGGAGACGTGCAGTGAGTTTTTCAGATGCACTTGGGAGCCGTATCTGTTGTGCATTATTGGTTTGATTAAGATAAGGATATGGAGTTTATGCTATATTCCCATAAATGACAGGGCAGGGATATGAATGATTTATATGCCATTAATTGCGAAGCACAGGTCTGTCGATATGCATAAGTAAAACCATCATATGAATCCAAGTAAGGGAATGAAAGCACAAGTTTATTTATTTTTTTTTTCCCTTAACAACTTTCCAAAATTCCCACTGTTTGCAAAATAACAACATGTGCTGGGCAAAAAGTTTGTGAAGGGGCAGAGGCTGGACCGCCTGGGCGCTAATTGATAAATACTCGTCCAAAGGCAACTTTGGGGAGCAAATTTGACTCCGTGAAAGACAACTGGCTCTTCTCCCTGCCCTGCAGGTAATGTGTTTGCCTGTGACGGCAGCAGATTATTTGTTCTTCCCCCCCCCCTTTTTTTTTTCTTTCCCCTGACACCGAACTAAAGAATGCATTGTGGGAAAACCGTCCTGACACATGACACTGTGCAAAGGAGGATCACAGCGTGAGGCAGCATCAAGGGGCTTACTTGGCCTTGATGCACTCTTGCACAGCATGGGGCTCCAGAGATGAGTGTCTCTTCCAACTGAAGCACTGGTGCAATTTGCACAACTCTCATGAGAGCGCACGGTGAAGCTGCTCTCAAAGCCCTCATGTAAACAGGGCTGGGGAAAGAAAAGGGAGAGTAAAAGAGCCTGCACCATGCACGGGAAAAGCACAAAAGGAGATGGTTCAAAAGAGGCTGAGCTAAGGAGGAGGGGAGTCGGGAGGGAAGCAGGCTGGAAAGGGGCAGAAAACGAAATCCAAATATTAGAAGCAGAAGGGGAAGCCTTAGCAATGCAGTCGGACGGTGAGCACCACCGCGGCAGGAGCGGTCAGAAGAAACGAGGTATAGGAAGACACTGGATGGCAATGCGCAACTAGAGATTTAGCTTTCAAGGCAAAACCGCAGCTGAGATGCGCTCTGAAGGCTCTGTGCCTCAGATATTCAGCCCTTAAACTTCTTCAAAACCCCCTAAGTTCAGATAATAAGTTTGCATAAAGAGAGAGAGGGAGGGGAAGAGAAAAAAATAAAGCCGGCTGTAAGTGTTCCTCGCTAGCCTGTCTCTGAGCAACAGGCCCTCCTGTACGCACTCTCCCTTGTTGCTCCTGCTTATCATAATATGCCACTTTTGCGCATCAAATTTACATTTCAAAAAATGCTGTATCGCTGCTCCAAAATTAATTATTAATCTTTCATCAGTCCCTTCCATAGATACATTTTTAACTTTGATTTTGCTACCCGTTCGGGGGAGGGATGGGAGCGGGGAAGCTGGGGGGGGGGGGGCGCGGGGGAGAGAAGATCCTTTAATCTTGTCACTTTTCTGTGGGGTTCTCCTCTCGTGTGCTGCTACTTCCAGCCCTGCGTGTCCCCTAAGCGCTCTGGAGGTACAGCTTCAACTTTTCTGCTCGCTCTGAAAAGAAGTTTCCCACACTTTTGAGAGCAGGGAATTTTCACCCTGCAGGATGCAACGTGGAGGAGCGACTGACTCCTCTTGTTTGACCTGGCATTTTTAGCCTCACTGAAATGAAGCCGTACTGATAAACCGAGCCCCTGCCTAAATAGCTAGGTGGATTATATGCCTATGCGGGGGGAAAGAGATCTGTGTGGGATTTACGTGGCCCACCCAGAGTGCAGTGTGGGCTCATTCATCAATCAGCCCATCACAGCGACTTGTAGGGAATGGTCCGAATGTTGGCTATTTACCATTAAATGCAGGTCAGCGCTGGAAGCGCAGCCGTTTGCTGTTAGTCTACGAGAAGAGCAAGTCCTTCTCTTGCCTGCGGTGGGAAAAAAAGAGGAGCAAGGAGAGAACTCTGTGTCAGATGGATAGTGGAGAGATGGGAGTTGCTGGCACACTCTATAGTTGTGCCAAACAGTATAGCCTGTCTGAAGGAGGGGGAAAGGGCTCAGACAAGACGCGGTTATGATAAGAGACGCTTTTACGGATTACTGAATAAACACACTCCTTTGTACCTCTCTGCTACAAACTTACTGATCGCTGGCTTCCTAGCCAAATGTGTGTGTGTGTGTGTGTGTGTATGTGTGTACACGCACGTGTGTACTCACCTCCTTCCCCAGAGACGTACAGTCTGGATGCTTGTGAAACTGAAGTGCTATGTGCAGGTTGCTTCCTTAAATTAAGGTGGAAAATCTTGCTGGACTCCATCATATTCCCTGTATTCTGCTCAAACGGGACAAAAAATTATATCTCGTTGGAAGACAGATGTCAACACAACCTGGCATCTAGATAAAGGCCAAAGTCTCCCAATTATAAGGAATCATACTTTACATTGCACTTTTTATCTCTCTGTTCACATATATAGTCTAAGAAATATGAACTCTTTTCAGCAGCTCCTTTGCTGTTATTTGCCGGGTGTACGTGTGGGTGAATGTCTCTCAGGATGTTGGACTTAATCAGAGGTGAATTTGGATCAATAGACTATCACTTACTAGAAAATCAGATAAAGTACGAGGGAAAAAGAAAGATGAAAATGCGTAGCAAAACAAATCATGCTTGTTTTCCAAGCCACCCTCCCTGTATGTTTCTTCCCAAAATTGTACTTGTCTATTTTTTAAATTCATGCCTGTGGTTACTCCCTCCAGGCTGTGCCCAGGTGATGCAGCCCTCAATCTTTTATCTGTAATGCCAATCAGCAGATGCACTGCAAACAGTGAATACCGTAGTACCTTCATCTAGGCTGTACTTCACCACCCAATAAATTAGCATTTGCATGGACCCAGCCAAATGCTCGCACAGCACACCTATACATAAATGTTATCGCGTCTGCCTTTCACAGCTGGAGAAACTGAGCCAGCATAGTTGCTGGGGGTGAGAGGGAGTCAGCAGCAGCCCCGGCTCAAAACTGAAGCCTTGCTCAATCACAGCTTGCTTCTCCATCTTCCAGACAACAATCTGAATGCAGCCACACATCTACTCCCTGTGATTTCTTCTGTGTAACAACACTGATTTTTTTTCAAAGCAGACTTTGATTTCAGTTTGTTGACACTAGTTGTGTATGTATGTGTAATTAGGATCATCCATGTGCTAAAGAATGACCACTTGGTATATTGCGCCTCCACAAACCACTGGAAATGAAGTGCCATGACTCTCTTTGCACATTCTCATTTGGAGGATGCAAAGCAAGAGCTTTGTAAGTGTAGGTCTTGTTTCATAAAAATAAACAATGCTTATGTAGATGTGTCACAGATGTTACACCCTGTCGAGTGCATTGAATTCCTTATAGCTAAATAAAAATAGCTAGATCATGTAGGCTTCAGAGTAAGTGTGATTTCAGCAGGAGTGCAGCTCATGCAAAAATCCAGTATTGGCCTTGGGAAATGTCCCTTTTTGTCCACATAAGAGCTGAATAATGTTCGCGGCTGAAAATGCTATGGATTCTTAATCATGCACAGACTCTTCTCTATCAAAATACAGGGCTCCACTTGTCAGTGAGTTACCTTCTCTGCCTGCCCAGCTCACCAGCCGAGCTGAGGAGCTGTGTGTGTCGGAAGAAGGAGGTAGAAAGACTTTTCTTGCCTCTCAGAGCATTTTCTTTCATTTTGCAATGCTGCAGTAGGGTTTTTTTTTCATCACAGAACTTTTCTAAGGGTTAGTCTTAGGTGATTTTTTTTTTCAACAGGTGTAGGGTGTTCCCTTGACTTTTTTTTTTTTGTTGTTGCTTGGGGCAGGTCTTTTCAGTAGAGTGGGGCCATAAAAATACTTCTTAATGAAAAGAAGTAGGTCTGGTGTAGGCAGGAGAAATGATTGAAGGCATTAACTCTTCAGCATTTGAGAGATGATTGTCCTGAGAAAACATAAATGGCCCAGCAGCACTTATCCCATAAGTCCTAGCTACACAACACCCCTATCACTAGCTAGAGGTGTGTTTGCTGGTCCAGGACCAGCCCTCATCCTTCCCCATCCACTTCCTTCATGCACCACGGGCCTGTGTGAAGACTTTAAACCAGTGCTATGTTTTCCCACACACTACTCTTCCCTCCAAGGTGTGCTGCAAAGAGATCTTTTAACTCCTTGTTCCTGCTCCTGTCTTTGCTGCGGGGCAAGGACCAAGGCTGCGAGTGGCTTTTCTCACCTATGGTAGGGTTACCTACCCTTGGCCAACCCTGATCCCCACTCCTTGGGCGGAGGAGATATTGACCCGACGCTCACAGGCCCCAGACTCCACTAATGGCCGTTAACCCACCCCACGACCACTGAGCAATTTTCATCGAGAACTTGGTATTGGGGGGAGCTAAACAATTTTCACGTGGGGGGAAAGGACAGTTGCCCAACGCTGGTTGCCTGAAGTGCCAAAACATGCCGCCCTGCTCTGTGCCTCACTGCACGGGGAGCTCGGCAGCTGGGGGAAGGATGGTGGTGTCAGCAGCTGCCTCTCTGCAGGACAGCGGGTTGTGAAAGGCTGCATCCTTCTGCAAGCTTCTTGCTGTTTCATCCTCCCCATCCTTCGTCACACACTGAGCTATGCTCCGCAGCATTTCTAATTACAAAGTGAAGCGATTGCAAAAAAAATGGACTGAAACAGAGCTATGGAAGTCACAGCAGCTGGATGTACGAGGGCAACCAGCTTAGGAAAGGCAAGGGCATGGGAGAAAGCTCTTGGAAGTTGGTGTTCAGACGTGCAGCTTGTCTCTCTTCTCAGTGACTACAAATGTGCACTCCCAGACAAGTGTTACCTCTCCGAGGGACACTGGAGAGCCTAAATGAAAGCCCAGTAAGGCACCTAGGAGGTTTCTGTGTGGAAATATTTTCAATATAGCTGACGCATTGCAAGCTCACATCCTAGCTGATAAGGTCAGCACCTTCTTTGGCTCACACACTTGCCAAGCTATTTGTAAAGGTGGGCCCATACACTGAGGTTAAAAGGAAGTATTAATTAAAGGGCCAAATCTTAAAGCCTGGGGACGAAAGAACATTGTCAATCTCACATACCCCCTTTGGTGCAATCATCCTTGGCAAATGACATCCAATTGCATTTAAAGGGATCCAGAAGTGCGGACAAACTCCTTGCATCTGACTCTTCTTCCAGGCTTGGGACTAAGGTCGTTATTCAGGCCAGCATCACTGGAAAAGGCCTATGGTCTTTGTCCTCATCCTATAAACATCTTTTGGATTTGGGTGTTGTTTTTTTTTTTTTTTGGTTCCATGGAGAAGTAGGAAGAGGAAATGTTCTTAATTTTGAAATTTCTATCTATGAGTTTCTGGACGCTTGGAGAAAAACGGAAAAAGCATCAAAGATATTTCACATCTGTACATCCCAACCCAATGAAAGTTCAGCTCTTCATTCCAGTCCTCTCTCAATCTGGGCCTCATTTGCCCCCTACTGAAGGAAATGCTTCTATGAGTCCAAACAGTTGTGACAAGTTTCCCAAGCGTTGCTCTGCCATTATGGCCTGTCATCCCTGGGTAAGGGCTTGTCTACCACATTGGTGAGCTTGGACCTATGGGCGCACCATGGGGCAGGGCCACGGAGCTGCAGCCTGCAGAGGAACGTGGGGTGGCCTCTGGGTCCGAGCGGTACCCGCAGACACAAAGCTGAGATAAGAGTTACAGGAGCGGTCTGTCCTCTGGCTCATCTCGCTGCAGGGGTCAGCAGGGGGCCGTGAAGGACCTGCAAAACTGCAGACCTGCTCCAACCCATGTGGTGTTAGAGTTTTAGTATTAGACAAGATGAATCTCTATTTTGTTATGACTGACAATTTGTTTGTTGACCACTCCTTCCCTTTTAAAAATGCAATTTATATTAAATTAAAATATTCTCCAAAGAAGAGAAGAATTTGAAAGTTGAAGAAAACTCTCAGGGCATGTGAAAGAAAAGCATTTAACGTACAACAGTGAAATAAACCAAAATGAAGAAGGGGCCAGGACAGAAAGAGAGGGAGAAGGAAATATTAAAAATAGTCTGATTACAAAGTGTATCTAAACATTTTTTTAAGTGCTGCATTTCCTTCATGCCCACACAGGCCTGAAGAAGATAGTTTCATAATTCAGGCGCAGCCGTAGCCTGTGGGTTGGGAAGCAACATGCTTTGGTGAATGGGAACTAGGTGGGAAGGTGGGCACTCCTCCGTGCTAAGTGCTTCTCTGCTTAGACTCTGCTGATCAAGTCTAAGACCTGAGGCAACTTTCTTCCACCAGTCACCCTTTCTGAAAGCAAAAGAAGGGCAGTAGCAAACCACACAGCTTTTTATCCCTCTGCTTCCACCGGGAATGAATCAGGTACAGTGGGATTCATCTCTGAGGATGGGATGAATCTCCATCTGGAGATGCCTGTTTGCTTCCACTCTTTGTAGAAAGAGCTCAGAAGCCGAGTCTTGAGAAAGCTGTAATCAGGTGAGATAAAGCCTCTTCCCCTTAATGTCGGTAAAAGGCAACACCTGAAGCACAGTAAATGAGTATAAGCCTGCTGTAGTCGGAGAGGGACAGCCATACATACCCTTGTTCTGGCAGTAGTGCATGGTGGAAGAAGAAGGAGCAGACAGGCTTGCAGGGGCTCAGAAAGGACCCCCAGGAGAGAGATGACTGTGTACAAACCTTCAATGGGCATTAATAATACAAGGATGGTAATAAAGATGTTCACAACAGGGTACCAGTTCCAGAGCTCCTCTAAGAGTAGTCTGAACATCCCTGCCAGAGTGTCTAAAAGAGGAGGTTGAACTCCTCAGGGAAAAACTTACGCGGTATCCCCCCGTGGAGTCAGACCTGTGCGCTGGTAACTGTGGAAAGCTCTTCGTGAAATGGTATCTGCACGTTTACAGATATCTATGAGACACCTAAAGAAGGTGCCATGGAGCATGGCTGTTCTAGCACGCTGGCCATTAGGGAGCAGAGAAGAAGCTAGCAGCAAAGGCAGAGCAGTTGGTCTTAGCATCGTATTGCAGACGGGAACATCCACAAGGAATGAAGAAAGAGGTGCCTGCTCTGTGTGCCAGCTCTGGCAAGGGAAGAGCAAAATGTCATCTAACAAGGGCATCTCACTTTTACTGAACAGTCCAGCAGGAGTACGCTGGTAATTAGGAAACAAAGTATAATTTTAAATGTCCAGAATCAAAAGCAACCCAAATAATTTCTGAGACCAGCTGGAACTTATCTAGACACAGGACAACCTCTCTCTATGTAGGCCACCACCACCTCCAGACTGTTTTGCTTTCTCCTGAAACATGAAGACAATCTGTTTGCTTTTTTTTTTTTAATGTGTGTTGAATGGCTTGGCCGATAGCTGTGAAACAATATTTAACTATTGGCAAAAGCCGCTCTTATTTACTCTGGTAACTGTATTTTCATATACTGCATTTTTCTGCCTTTTTATTTTGAGCAAGTAATCTCCCTGGGGGGTCACGATTCTCACCCGCTCGAACTCTCGAGCCCACTGCACCTGCACATGGCACGGAGACGGCCACCCTGCGAGCTGCTGGAGGATTAAAGAAGTACACTACCATTTTCTTCTGCAGAATAAACTTGTCTGATTCTCTTTTTATCCTGCTCTACCATGCCACATTTGGGCTAATTACATTATTTCAGTGGTCTCAGGAGTCCTTCAGAAGACAAGAAGTGCCAATGTTAGTGGGACAGAGACATTTATGCTTTATTGGCCACTATTTTTCCACGGGCATAAAACTAAAGCTGAACGAATAGGCCAGCCCAAAATGCACACAAATCCTACCATCAGCAGCTTAGGGCTGCCAGACTCCGTTCTGCCTCGAGCAGGCATCAGGGGGAGGTTTGCAGGGTCCCCCCCGAATGCAACGTGAGGGATGTTCCCCTGCATTCTGGTGCAAGCCCAGGTGTCTCAGAAGGGCCCTCAGATATGAACAGGCACAGCCTTTGCACGCCAGATGGATCAAGGGCTTTACATTGGAAATGGAGTGATCCTAGGCAGACTGTTCCCCTCCCTGTGCCCCGTGAACCCTTCCTGTGAGATGGACCCTCTTGGGGGCTTTGAAACCAGCAGATGAACACTACGGTGTATGTGTTCGCATGCAGAAGAGCGTATGAGGGGCACGGCTGCCCGGCACAAGGCTTCCTTACAGCTATGTTAGGAAATAAATGCCAAGAACCCACATTTTCCTGCAGTACTCCACCTAATAAGAAATAATACTGAATTCCTATACAACGCTTCTCAGACTCCCAAGTGCTTTGCAAAAGGGATCAGTGTCAGATGAGGAAAAGGAAGCAAAAAGCAACGAATGCCACCCCATGGGTCACCGAGCTCCCCTGTTTCAGCTCTAGCCACTAGGTCCCAGTGCTTAAGCAGGGTAGGAGGACTTCTGCAACACTGTGGGGGAGCTAGTGCTCTTTCAGGTGTGCTTTCGGCTGCCCTGAATAGTCCTAGCCTGTACATGGAACTGGGAAATGACAGGGACACCATTGGTGCTGAGTATAAGGGCATAGAAACTTTACAGGAACACCTGAACGTTTAATTATCTTCAGCATCTTATAATCATCTATGTATTTATTCCCTGAATACCCTTATCCAGATAATATTATTCGTACTGTTCTAAGGATGAGAAACGGGAGGTTTCTTGCCCCCAGAAGGGCTAGTGAAGCAGGCAGAGTCTGTAATGGAAAGAGGCTTGGGCTCACTGCCCCCCACCCCAGGCAAGCAGCCGTCCTCTCTCCAGCCCTTCCTGCCTCGCATTGTACGCAAACCCATACACGGATGCCTGCAGAAGAGCTCTCAGCGGCTATAGAACAGGCATCACTATTTGCCCCTTAAAGTAGTAACAGAAAGCTAATTAGGTGGCAAGTAAAGTGTACAAAAAGGGAGGAAAAAAAAAAAAAGGCAGGAGTGAAAATGGAGTTTCGTTTGACCATACAAATAGACAAAGAGGTAAAACTTGGATAGCAGCAGAGGGGTTTGAAACAGCTTTTGGTGCATTCAGTCTATTGCCTCTTCACTCCTGGTGGAAAAGATCGCATATATCATCTTACAATGTTTATTGTTCTAAATAAAGACCTACACCGGTGGAGCTCTCACACTGACTTCATACTCCATTGTATTGGCTTCTTGCTAACACTTATCAGCTGAAACAACATTATAACAGCACTGAGTCCAGAAGAGTGTATTTTACGATGCCACTAGAAGACTCTGTGTGTGTGTAGGGGGAAATACACCTTTTTTTTTTTTAAAATAAAAAGCTAGAAAGGAGAAGATGGTAGTGTCACAGTTTAACCCCAGCCATCAGCTCGGACCACACAGCTGCTTGCTCACCCCCTTCTGCCCCAATATATGGCTAGGAAGAAGAGGGAGAAAAGGAAGGGAAAGAAAAAAACAACCACCTTGTGGTCTGAGATAAAGACAGTTTAATAGAACATTATCAGAAAATGAAAATATCAATAATAGTAACAACAATAGCAGTAATAATAATGATACACGTCACTCTCACCACCTGGTGAATTGGCACAGTCCCGAGCAGCGACCATGAGTACCTACCCCCCCGGATAACCCCATTTATGTACTGAGTATGACATCTATGGTACGGAGTATTCCACTGGCCATTTCATCATTCTGTCTAGGATTCTTCTCAGCTTCTATTTGAAGTTGCAAAAAAAGTCCTTGAAAAGTATAAACATCAGCTGGCAACAACTAAAATAATATGTATTATTGACATTCCTTTCATACCAAACCTGAAACACAACAACCACTAGGCAGAAAATTACCTATGTTCCAGCTGAAATCAGGAGAAGTAGTACAAAAGCCAGCATCCTCTAATACTTGGAGCCAGACCTCCTGGTTGACCAGAGGTAGATACTGACATGCAACAGTTCTGCAAAGGCTACATGTTAATACGTTCAGACCTTTTCTAGTTACAGCAAGTGGAGTCCTTTCAGGACAAAAGACACAGGAAGGATGAAAGACATCTGCATGTTTTCATTTCACACACCAGTTTCTCAGGTGTGTGCCCTGTGAGCAAGGGTGTGTGATTGCCTGAGCACAAGAGAGGATGGTGCCCTGGAAATCAGTGGTGGAACAGAATCTTTGCCATTGTATTGCCTCATCCCAGGAATAAAGGTAAAGCTACACGGAAAAGCATGGAAAAATTCTGCTACTCTTCAGTCCACAAAACAATCGTGACCCATCCACTGTCACCATGAGAAGGGGCGTTCCGGTTTTCTCTGATGCTGTAACCTAAGTTACTACTTACAAGTTATGAGAGTTCAGATACCCGCTGTTGGCGGTGCCCGAGCAGTCAGGCTGTTTGCTGCAGGCTTGTGAACGAAGGGTGCAAAGGCTTTCAGGCAAACGCTAGTCAGAGAAAAAGGTCTGGATCCATTGCAGTTCGAGCAGTGCTGCAGGAACCCACGTGTGTCATGCAGCACCTTTAGTGGCCTGCATCATGGTGTATGGGATACCATGAGGCCTTAGGAAAACACAGTCGGCAAACTGAACTCTCAGAGCTTGTGAGGGCAATGAGCCGAATGGAAAAGGGTATGATGGAGCACAGAAAAAGCACATAATCGTTCACGTGGCGTAGGATCCATGACAATTGTGTAGCCTACACACAAACTCAAAACATAGAAACTCAAAACATAAAAACTCAAAACATAAAAATACTTAAAAGCAGTCGCAGCCTCGCTGAGTTTTATTAATGCTAACCAGCAAAAAAACCAAGCAGTTGTTCAAAAGCCACAAATGCATATATCCAGCAAACCAGTTAGCTTGTGCTTAACTTAAAACGTATGGTTAGTCTCTCATATGATAAAACGCTTTCTTGGATCAGGGTCAAGATGTCATTCTGAGGCAACAGAGAGACACCCTATAGATCTGCAGAAAGGAAGGGATCTACAGAATAAAGGGAATTTACCCCAAAGTACCCTAAGGACCAGGATGCCTAGAAGAGAGCATTCCCTGTCATCCTTCCTTTCAGACTTACAAACACTCAGCTTGCCCATATTAGAATAAATAGTGTGGTCAGCTGAGAAAAGCAGCTATCTGAGAGCCTCTGTATACATCACACATTACCAGCAGCAGGGAGAACAAAGGCTGAGTTTAGAAAACTGCAAATTTGGTTCAGTTCAGAGTGAAAAGAGATGTGCTACTGATCCTTCCTAGATTCCTTTCTCTTCCAAGTGTTCCCCAATTATACATAATATTTCCCAATTATATATAATTTTCCCATTAAGTACCACAAGTGTTTTATTATGGGCTCTGGAAAGTGACCCTAAAGGAATTGACATTTTTGCCTTAAATGAAATGAAACAAATTTTCTTTCCTGAAATGAAACATAGGTTTCTGACGGATTCTACTCTTCCATAAACAAATCTAAGCTGATTTAATTGCTCTTGAATAAGATAATACAAACTCAGTTTCTGGCTTAGCTGTAATCGGAGTTAATAAACAGAATAAGAAGGCAGAACTGGAACGGGTCTCTGGGTCACTGATCCGAGTCCTTTGCCACCAACTTCAATGTTGTGTTTTCCCTTTCATTAACTCATCAGGCTCTGACAACCGCAATGTCTTAGAGAGACTTGATGGCTTTCACCCCCAAATGAAAGTCACTTCCTCAAGGCAATTCCAAGACAATGGCAGGATAAAATTCAAGTATCCTAAGTCTCAGTCACTTGCTCTGCTATAGTACCAAAAACCCAACGTGTCCAAAATAATGTTGAAGGTGGATCATGCTCGTGGGCTATATAGGGGAAGAAAATTGTATTTTCTTTTTCCAATTCACTGGAATTCTCATGAGAGAACAGTGACCAAGATAAAAGCTCAGCAAAGGCAAATAAAGCAAGAACTCCACCTCTTCCTCAATAGATGTGAAAATAATGTTAACAGGAGAGGGCTTTGTTTGGCTTTTGCTTTCTCTACAACACAGAGAATGTTAATGAATTACACTGTTAACTGGGACATAATCTTGTCTGTAAGGGATCAGGGGAAATTTAGATGTGGGACTATCTCAGATAATGAGAGGCAATTGGGAGTTTTTGGAAGAGCTGAGAAATTGGCATGTGGAAATAATAATTACAGATTTTACAGTATTTACCAAGAAATGCTATGGAAGAAACCTCTTTGGTTTTAACTGTGAACCTTGGTAGAAAGGGAATTAGGCTACCTGGTGTTAAAATCTCCTCAAATCCCTCAAAGCTTTAGTGAAGATCTAATGCTTTGGCTGGTACACCGGAGTTTACTTAGCTGATACAAATCATATTTCCAGGAAAATTTGTACATTACACTCCCAGATGTCAGCCAGATGATACAAAGATATTTTTGGCTTGGAAGCTTCTTTTCTCCTTTTCTGTTTTGCTTAAGAAGAAAAGAATTGCTTGTGTGCTGTTTACAAAGATTTCAGCATGATGTCTACTATTTTAGCCAGTAACACAAACAACCTTGACAATCAGAATGTATTTTTTTCATCCTTCTTCATCCAGACAAGTAAGCAGTCATCAATTACGATCCCACACATGAAATACAAATTTAGCACTACGGAAATGAAAACTAAAGCTATTTGTACCTTTACTATTCCAAGGGGATTCATTCTTGCTCTGTTTACTATGAAATATTTCCTCTCTTGAAGTCAAAGTTATATCAATGTCACCGACCTTAAGTTGAATCATAGTAAGAAGATGATATCCTGGCATTCCTGGCGTCATCTCCTCATTACTGAGCTTGCTAGTTAGCATGTCTTTTAAAACAATGCTCAAGCATTTGTTTTCCTTAGGTTGCAGTCAGGCTTGGTTTATTTGAGTTGATAACACCAAATTTAATAGTAAAAAATACATTGTAGAAAACCTGATTTTTAACTGATTTCCAGTAAACAAATTAACTTTATCAGCGACATAGTTTAAAACGTTTCTTTACCCTCTACATAGTCTTTCCTAATAACAGCTGAGTCATTATATTAACAGAAAAAAAAAAAGCTAACATGCAAAGAGCATACAAAGTCAATAGGAGCATAGGTTTCTGCACACCTTGTCATGAACGGCTTGAAAAACAGAAAGACAGTTCCCACCAAAAAATGCTATTGCACTTCCACTTGCCACAGAAGCCACCAGAATATTAATTTGGGTGTTCGTTCTTCTACTGCACTGTCCTGCCCTCTTCCCTTATTTATATAGTTATTGCCCCCGGCCGTAGCATGGCATTTCACACACACACGTGGACACGCTCACGTATGTACACCCACGCGCACAGATCCCAGCAGGTTATAAACTGGCAGGGTCAGTAGGAGAGGGGAGCTCTGTGTCCTGCTGGCTCTCGCAGGAAACCTCTCCACAGAAGATGTAATTGAAACGTTATAAATGGTGCACCTCAATCCCCAACACAACCAAAGGGACCCCATATTTTCACTGCTGGAGTGCATATTCGAGGGTACAGGCACAGTTATGCCGAGCAAGCCTCTCCGCACTTCCCTGTGTCCAAGATCGGGTTGTCACCCTGCTGCCCGACCTCCATGTCTGAACACACCTCTGCAACTCCTAACCAACTCCAGCGCCGTGGACGACACCACTCCAGATTTAGGCTCATTTAAATGGAGGAGGCTTTGGCTGAAGAGGTGCCCGTGCCGCGTGGGGCTCCCGTACCCTTTCCCCAACAAACCTCTGCAACGCTATTCCACTGCTCTCCTCCTCCTCTTTTAGAACTCTCCTTCTAGTGATGACAATGCAGGTGGCTAGCACAAATTCTGCTCGTTGGTATTGCTCCTTATTTGCCTTTTTCTCTCTGATTTGCCCTATCTATCGGGTCTTGTCTTCCACTCATACTGCTTGCAACAGGGGTCACCTTTGGGCTGGTCCTGCACAAGCCAAATGCAGCAGGGCTCTGAAACACCATTAGGCTGCCTAGGCACTAAGGGCCATGCTCATTCTTCTTTATTTTAGGGAGTTAATGGAGATGCTTAATTTAAGAGTTTGTCCACACTGCAATGGTTCTATCCTCATTGAGGTGAAAAAGGCATTTTGTCAAGACGATTAAGCCTCTGTAAGGTCTGGAGAGGTTTCAAAGTGCTTATCTCACTCCGTGGTGTAGAGAAGAAGCCTAGAGCATATGTGCCTCACAGAGTATCATAAATTAGGTGGGATACTCTGGGGGTTATGTAACAAATACAAAAACCTCCATGTACCATATCACCAATCCACATTAACTACCCTCCCTCTGGAGGGCTCTGTTACAGTAACACAGTGACACTAATTTTGTGTGATGAGCTGGCATGGAACCATCATCCTCGTTTTCCTTGAACACGAGGCCAGAATTTGAATCCAAACCCTTTTCCATACAGTGTTTCAAATTGGTGTGTTTAGATAGGCAAGTCAGAGCCACCGCATAAGTGCCCAGGGTATTTGGCTGAACCTGATGTTTCTATTTTTGAGCATATGGTTTATTGAATTGTAGTACTTTTCAAGATAATTCTGGCTGCCCTGTTCTGAAGGATTTGTATTCTCAAGTAGAACATGCACAAGAATAAAGAATTTGATTGCAGCTTTAATATCAAAGTAATGTGTTTCAATTGACTAAGCAGGCCACTAACAATTTAGATAAAGGGATGCAATATAACAATTAATGAGCTATACACAAATTCCTCATTGTTCATTAACCCTTCAGAGGCTCCATATCCGCATATATCCCATGTTTTCCCCTCATTTTGCCAGCACTCTAAAAGATGGCAGAATTCTCAAAATATGCTGCTAAGAGATTGTTTTAATGTATGGTAAGTGATATGCATACACATTACAAAATAACATGTACAAAGCACTGGTAATGGTCCTAACAGAGGTAATGGAATTTACTGTAATTTCTACAGGGTGAAATTTTAGTTAATATCCATTATAAAATCAGCTATCTCAAGCAGAGCTGGGTTTGCAAGATCAGTCAGCCTGGGGCAAAACTCAACTTGAAAGAGCAGCAGGATAGGAACGCTTTCAGGGAATGGGTTACCCACTCTCTTATTCTTGACTTCAGCCCCAGCAAAAATGAAAACAACTCGAGGCCTGCTCTGTTTGTGCATGCAAGATTTTTTTCTTTAGCTGCACGGTAAACACCTCGTGCTATTGTTGCACACATTGCAGCATCTGGTACACTCTGGAGATGTCCAGATTTGGCAGTCAGGAAATTTCATGAGAACCATTGTTTTTTTCATTTAGTTCTTAGCCCTTGTGGGTTGTGCTAAAAAGGCTGGAATTATGAACCCTAAAAAGTGTGAAGACGTTTTTTGTCATAAAAATCCAAATTCTTCCTTCCCTTTTCTTTTCCTGACTCCTGCCAAGCCTTCTTCATGATGTCCTTGGGGATGGGAGCAGTAGAGTGGCTTGCCATGGCCATTTCTCTCTTGGGATGTTCTCATTCCTTCCTATTCTTTTGATTCGGTTTGCATATTTGCTTGATTATTTGACAGAGCTTTTTAGGTTGGAAGTGGCAGATATACATAGCTGCATATTAGCTGGGGTAAATAAGAGTATTTCTATTGATGACAGGGGAAATGTAACTTTTTAACAACCCAGAACTTTTCATCACTGGATTTGACGTTCAGGTGACCCACATAAAAATGACACAAAATTATCATCCCTGTTGTACAAATGGGGGGCAGAGAGATGAGGCATATTAAAGTGGTTTTCCCAAGGACACATCATGAGTCTTTAACCAAGCCAGGGCTCAAGCGAAGGGCTCCTGGAGGCCACCCAGAATCCCGTCCTCCTGGCAACTGAAGACACTAAAAGGCCATAAAAGTGTATGAGACAACTGAGTGAATCATGCCCGTAATTCATTCAGTTGAGCTTTGTTTTCATTCATAAACTCATCAAAGATCAGAGCCCCTGAAGTGAATTATAGTCCCGTGCTCACTGAAAAGCTGTTTGTTAATCTCAAACGGACCTTTACCTTTATAGCTATGCAGTGGGTGCAGTTAATATACTTTCAGTTACCTTTTTATTTTTAGCTCAGATATTGATACGTCAGCTGTATTCCCAGCTCCGCGAATAGGGAATACCTGTACAGACCAGTATCCCACCTGCATGGTACATGGATTGCCTTTTCCACAGTGCTTGTGCAAACGTAGCAGAGTGCTTGTGCAAGTGTTGTAGAGTCAGCAGTTAGAGGCCCATCAATTTAAATGGATTTCGGATCAAGTCCACTCTTTCTAGTCCTAAAACACCTACCTACACCAATATTACTCTGTATTCACATGCAGATGTGAAATTACCTCCTTTAGCTCTTCATTTGACCCAAAGTTAGTTGGGTGTGAAGGAGTCCACCCACGGGGCAGGAGCTACTTTTCTTTTCCCGGTGGAGCAGAGTGGCCCAAGAAGAGCTGCTCTGTGGCCTTGGCATCCGCACAGCTCATGGAGCAATCCTTTTGCAAAGTAAAGGTTCAGCCTAGGCATGTTTTTGTAATTTTTTCATAGATAATGAAGAAAAATTCAGTGTTCACAAAGGACCAGACTCCCTTGCCCCAAGTAGCACTTTACTCAGCGACCAGTCCCAGCTACAGTAAAGGTACGAAATAATTCCTTAAAAATAAGTACTTTCCCATAAAATATAAAATGCTTTGCATCTCGGTTCGAAAGAATTTCTAGCTGCTTTTGAAGGAAATTATTACAGCAAGAGTGCATTATCACAAGAGATTGTGACTATGCAGTTGCTTGTGGCACACATGGTGTGTGTGCATGGCAGCTATTTCAGTTATTTCATATAACATTTGTATGTACGGCACATATTTCATTGTTCTTGAGGCTCACCAGTACCTTGAAACTACAAATTTGTATTTCAAAATGTTTGATACAACTAAACAAATTCAAGGTAGACAGTAACAATATTCAAGGTGGACACAGGCACAAGCAAATAAAAAAGGAGACAGAAAAAAAATAACGCATCGTTTTAGAGTTGGGGTTCTCGACTACTTTGGAAAAAAGGATTTCAGAAAAAGTCCTACTCTGCATTTTTTCCCCTGGTGCATCAAAGTTAAAAATCAAATCAATACCATCTTAGTATTAGACGGTGGTGACAGCATGCGGACATCAGTGCTGTAATTAAAAAGCCATTCAGCTCAGTTGGTAAAATGTAATTTTAGCTGTAGTCACTGGCTGTTTCCAAGCAATCTATTTACCCCAAAATGTCCTCAGGCATGGACTGAAGAGTGTGAAATGATCGAGTTTTAGTTATCCTCATACATAACAAATTTCAATTATAATTCCTACTGTAAAAAATGTTATAATAATATTAGACTGAAGTCCCTGCGCTAACTGGCACCAGGGATAGAAGAGCAGAAAGAAACTTTCTCTGCTTTACTGCTTCCATTAGTCTCATTTTACCTGGGACTTCTTCCCTGAGCCGGCACGGGGACTAAACCCAGCTGCTGACCCAGGCACCATCCTGTGCGGCCCCAGTCCGTGGCCCATGCCAGACACCGTCCTGGAAAATGATGCTGTGAGATTTGCCTCTGATCTGATGGGGACCGTGAGAAGAATGGCCCTCATCACTCAAAGACTGGCAGAGCTCTGGCTTCAGATCCTGCTCACAGAAAAAGCTTAGGGCCACTCATTAAAGTAGCAACTAAAGGAATGGTAAGCAAAGTTAAGTAAAATGCACATAGCATTTAACTTCCTAAGCTAAAGCTATCAACCAATTAAATCAGATAACACGGCTGAATTAAATATTAATCTTATTTACAGATAAGAAAATGGGGGCAGAAAATCAAAAGGCCAGTTTTAAGGATGGTACCTCAGGACTGCTCTACAGCTGGCACTTCTTTTGAATTAACTCATTTCTTTCTAAAATGCTGTTGTGCCCACAAGCAACCTTGTCACAGTTGTAAATCCTCTGATATTCTACTGCACACTATGAAACCCATGGGGATGGGCCTGCCCTCAGCACCGCGGGGATGCCTGCATCCCCATCCCCATCCCCATCCCCCTGCACTGACTGCACAACTGTTCGCTCCTCCCACCTCTTGGAAGTTTCCTTCCCTTCCATTTTATCTTCCTGCCACGGACATAGCCTGGAGGGAGTCACCTTGCTGGTTAAAAGCGAATGCTGCTTCAGAAGCCCTGGGCTGTCCTGTTTCTGTTTACTCAGCAGTCAAATTCACTGTGTCCCTGACCCCCTCACTCTGCAGGGAGGATAGGGTACCCTACCCCCTCAAACACGGCAAAACCACTTACCCCAACACATGAAAGTGAGGGCATACGGGCTTTTGGAGTGGTTTATAAGTGTCTTCCAGAGGCTGACAAGACTTCTGCCAGCCCTCAGAAGGTCTGTTGCTGTGTTAGGTAGGTAGTCACTCTAGATGACAAGGGTTTCACCACTCACCCCTGTGCATCCTGGCGGGGCTGAACACGATGCAGGCCAGGAGACTGGTTTTGAAAGCCAGAGATTATTGGTCTGACGAATCCAAAAGCTGGCAGAGGCTCGGAGATCCAGCAGGTCCCCAAACCACAGCTTGGACAGGTTGGCACAGGAAATGTAAATGCAGTAGTAAAAGCAGTGATTGTAGCAAATACGGAACACAAGTTTCTTTCTTTCAGGAAGGACAGAAATAAAAGTAGAAGCAGTGAGATACTACATTTTCTTATTTCTGTGCTAGACCTTACAGGGAGAAGCGCAAATGCATACGCAACTTAGCACTTCCTATTCTCTACTCTTGTCATAGTAGCTATTATTCTCTCACCTCTGCCCAGTGAGCCTGGTACTATCCAAAGAAGTGGCGGGCAGCTAGGAATACCATGTATGTTACAAGGCAGATGGTTTGAAGGATGGCCACTTCAACTGTAAGGAAGGAAGGCCAGTTTGCAGAAATGCACATACAGTTACTGGCTGGTCTCTGCTGCTTGTCTTTAGCTAGTCAAGAACCTAACAACCCTATTAAACCTGGCATATTTTTCCATCCTCAAAAGTTGCCATGGATGCTCTGTTCCCTTTCTATGTACATTTCTTTCTTGTGACATCTCAGAGGGTCTACCAAAATGGGGGATCTTTTGACATTTCTATCACAGTTTACCATGGCTGAAACCTGAGAAGAACAAGCATTCCCACATGTATGAAAACGTCACAATTTTATCATTGTTTGCATGGCCCGGTTAAAATTTAGGGGCAAAGCTGCCTGGATTTTAGCGTAGCTGCTGACACGGAGCAGTGACCGTGGACTGGGGTGCTCACAGCCTTGCTTTGCATCAGCGGGAAAATGAACCCAGGGAGGAGAGGATGTGTCCCGACAACTCTTACACACACCCCAAGGGAAGGCTGAAATGATGGAGGAATACAAGGATGTCTTCTGAAGCATGGTGAATGGGAAAGAAAAGGACAGGGGAGGGTTAGAGAAGGCTCACAAGGGTGGCTGAAAGCAAACGGACCACCCTGGTGGCTTTCAGGAAGGGCACAAAGTCTCAGCCTTTGGGTGTAGTGCACTGTCCAGACCGTCACATTGCCGTATTTTGGGGCACACACCCCACTTTATATTCCTGCAACCGGGTAGCAAGGAGAAGGGGAATCCTGGGGTGCTCCGAATGGATACAAGCCCTTTTACTGTCCTCTAAGCAGAGAACATCCATTAGCTTCCCACCTGCAGTGCTTTGTGTGGTCTTGAAGGCACGAACTTTATCTGAACATCATTTATTTTTAGGTTTTTAAAAGATTCTAGCTTAATGTATTGACATACAGTGCTCACTATTTCTCCCTGCTGTCAATAGTTAAAAGAACATTAATTGACATTGGATTTATATTCATGATATGTCTCTTGAGAAATTCATTAAAATGTCCAGGGTCACTGCCATAAAATCCAAGTATGGACTAAAGAAAATCTCATACACAGCCTTGCAGGAGCCCCATGTGATGCATAGGAAGATCTTCTCACCACCAAATGACCAGTACCTTACTCATTAACCACATGTGCCTATTTATTCAAAATTAAGAGCAAAATGTGTTTCTCACTCTTTCCTAGAAGCCCTCTTCATTGCTGTGTACAACATTCAGCTGAACAAGCTGTCAAGTGGGAAAAGGAGTAGGAGGTGACCAGCTTTCCCTTCATCCTTTCAGCTAGAGTGCAAACCAGCACACAGTAACTATCAGGGGGAGCACATATTTTTTAGTAGCCTGCAGGCTAAACATCCCTCCTCCATCCACCTGTCTATCTTCCTAAAGCACGTTGCACTGTCACTCTGAAAGCACTCAGAATATGCAGAAAGAGCTTCCAGGAAAGCCCCGGGGAGAAGAACTCAACCTGGCTCTTCCAGAAGAGTTAGATGAATACCGGTACTTCCTTCACCCATAAATATAGGCGAAAAGGTGCTTTTATCAGTGCAGATGACAGTGCGGTATTTCTCAAGACTGAAAGATCCCAAGGTATCAAATACCTAAACTGCAGATTGCTGATATTCGGGAGAGTATAACAGGGCTTTTATACCGTCTTTATACTGCTCCCTAGACATCCCCTTCTGGCCACTCCTGGGCACAGGCCACTCAATCAGGCGGCTCTTCGGTCTGACTTGATGCTAGGTGTTTTTCTAATATCTTAAATGATTTCCAGACTACTGAAACATCTCAGTCTTGGTGAGTCTTCTATGATGAGCCTTGCAGCATGATGAAGATATACCCTAACCTGCTCATGGAGTCCCAAGTCTGGTGTCTGGGACAGAATAAATGTGTTAATAACCTCAGTACACTTTGGCTACATCTACATGGGTGAATTAAATACACCCAGGACTGGTTTCTGGCCAGCTGGCCTGGAACAGCTTGAGTCCATATATACACAGACTGCCTAATGGGAACGGTCTCTGGACTGACCTAACTTCTGTAGCATGTCCAGGAATTGCTTGGGAGAACACTAGTTGGCCTGGGTCAAAACTGTGCCAAGGACCCTTCTAGCAATTTAATGGTTCAGACAATCAAGTTTCAGTGCCAGAGGTTTTTCATCTAAGTTGTTTAATTTACTTGGGTAGCATTAGCCTTTGGGAATCCAAGAGCCTAAGCTCATTGATAGCCTTCTATATATCACCTACTCTTATTAGCAAGAGTAATAGCACTTTCTTGATAGCAGCACATATCTCCATTGCAACAGCTTTGAAATGCTCTGCTCTGAAGCAGCAATCAGGAGTGGCAAGCTTCCAGGTAGTCTGGCTAAGCACCTGCCTGTGCTACGGCATTTCTGTTCCAGGATGACGTTATCCACATCTCCGGCAAAGTGGGCATGAGTTTCCCCAAGTCCTGAGTCTACTGCCAGTCACTCTAGGTCTGAAGCACTATTGTCCCACAGTCCCTGCCAGCTGGATAGGCCTAAAAGCACCAAATGAAATTGTTCGTAGAAAGAAACAGGTCAGCAGCCTTCACAGCTCTAGCCTTCTTCCTCCTTAATACTTTGGTTCAGACCATGGGCGTCCCTGTATTTTCAGTGACCTGTTTATGGCTGGTATCCCAGAGATCTTTCCTCCAGGGTATCTGATCCTGCCCTGGAAGCGGAGCTGGCTGCAGAGAGCAGAGGGATGCTGTGATGAACTAGGATAGCTATGGAAGCTGAATTTTTTGACACTAGAATTCCTTTGGCTTCAGATGAAAATCTCCCTAAAAGCGGCGTGAAACACCCCATGAAATGGGAACTCTTACCGTGGAGTTGGCAAGAAGGTGGCCTTGCACTGTGTGTGTAGCTCTGCTCTTCAACAGCTGCCTGCGTGCTGCTTTACCATTCTTTTACCAGATGGCAAAGGCTCTTAATCTGGAACAGCAGGATTTCTCTCTAAAAGCACAAACACAAAAATTTCCTGCAGAATGAGACATGATGTCAAACCATTGGCTAGGGTGGTTTTCTGGTGACGTGTTTCCAGGCCCTCCACCTACACAGCGTTTGTGGGCAAGCAGCCCCCAGGTCTCAGATGGTGGTGAGGAGGGGGACCTCCCATGGCAGGGTCATGGCGTGGCGAGCATGCTGCTCCGGCAGCCCCGCTGTGGGTCCCACCTGAAGCTGTGCCTCGATTCTGCATTTCAGACTGATACAGTTCAGAGGTAAGGTGGGAATGGGAATCTTTTCAATTGACTTCGGGGGAATAGGGTCAGGCATGTTCTCAGCCCCAGGAATGCATGAGCAGAGGGTCTCCAACTCATGGTGAAAGCTTAGAAGATCAAGGGACCCCCTTTTTTTCCTTTGTAATTGAGACAGATTAGGGACAGTGTGCCCCATTCTTGGCAAACGCTTGCTTCCATCTCTCTCCCGGCTTTGGCTGATCAGAGGCGGCATCCGGCCCAGCGGCAGCAGCCGGACGCGCAGTCTGATGTAGGATAGTTGCATAATGTCATGCGATCTCTTCTGTTCTCCTCCATCACCCCACTGGGGATCTCTCATGATAAGAAACAGTAAAAGGCTCTTGATTTATTTTGCTGACTTGAACATTTCATTATATTGATTCAGCTCATGAAAGCCCCACAAGGAAATGGAAAATAGCCCGTTATTTTTAATTTCCAATTGAAAAAGTTAAAACACATTTCTATTTATGATGTGCATGTTTTTTTTTATCTAAATCATCAAATTCAGCACTTATTTTTAGAACAGTCTATTTCCATCGTTAAGGAAAGACTAAGGCTTGAACTTGTGGTTCTCTATATCGCAAGCTGCTGAGGTTCAAAGAGATTATTCACATATATTTTGCACGGAGTTGGTGAGGAGGTGAAACTGCCAAATATCCTGAACTTCTCTATTTTGGGAAAAATGGTGGGCTAGGATGATCTTATAAAATGTATTCACGGCTTAAATTGAACAATTTAACACTCTGAAGCTTAAGTAAAAAATTAATAGAAGGCAAATCTTTGAAGTAGTGGCATGTGTGTAAGCCTCTTGTCCCCTGCAGCCAAAAAAAAAAAAAAAGTCATCAAGGCTTCAGACAAGCAGCATTAAGCATTTGAATTCTCCATAAAAATATTCGTGATGTAGAGCAATTACTTGTTTGTGATATTAGAGAAAAGTTGCTAAAATATGTTTATTTTGCCTCTCTCTGTATAAAATCATTTGGAATATGTGCTTTGCATGACTTCTGCCTCATGGTAGATTCATCCTTTGTGGTGCAATCATATACCCCCATGCACATATACACACATACACATATATTTATACACACACACATATACAAAGAACAAATAGACTCGATGGTCAGAAATTCTTGGCACGTACTCTCTTATTTCTGTGTTGCTCTTGCTTGAAGCACATGTTTAACATTTTACTTGACTTGAAAACTCAGTAAGGTAGATGGATTAAGGAAAAAAAAGCCAAAGGTTGAAAGGATGAATAGCTTAGAGAATAAAGCATCGGGCACTTACAGTACTGCTGGCATTGAATGCAAGGAATCAGTCCTACCGACCTCAAAAGGGTGAGGAATGAAACTCAAACACACCCGGTTTGGTCAGCCCCAAAAACCTAACCGAACAAAGACATCCCAAACCTGCAGCTTGGGTTAAAGAGCTAAGACACTAATCCAGTACAAAAGGCTTTATTCAGACTGTTTACCCTTTTGTATGTATGTATATACAATCAAAACTAATTTTTTTTCAGACCCTGATGTGAACCAGTGCTCTATACAAATCTGGGGGGAAAAAGTCCAGCAAGTTATTTCACTGACAAAAGTGGCCTTTATGTTGCTTCAAAAGTGGCCTTTACTCTTTGCAAAGTTCCTTTAGAATAAGGTCTGTGAGGAATTTTTTGCAAAACAGAGCTACTTTACAGTATTTTCTCCGCATTGACTCTTTAAACATACTAAATCTGTGCTTTGTTAACTAAGCATTCAAATGTAGAGAAATCCAAAGAGCAGGTCAACTTTCTGTCCCTAACGACAGCTTTCCCTCTCCACTGGCCAATGGCCTGGTCACACAACCTAACCTTCTGCCCTGGAAGATTTATCATCAGCTTTGCATACGTCCTTCTCGCTTTGAACTAAATGGGGCTGCTCAACATGTCTTAAAATCTAGCGCCTGCGTATGTCTCTGCTTGACCGAAGCCCAAGAGTTGTTAGTGCCAAAAGCTAATTGTAGATGTTTTGCTCTTGTTGGGGAGTACAAAATTTATCGTAGCGTGTGTCTTGCTGATTAAACTGTAAGCTCTTCAGGGAACGGGTCATCTTTTATTCTCCGCAGCTTTCAGCGTAGCAGGACTCTAACTTCAGCTGGGGTCTTTAGATGCTACCACGATACGGACAAATAAAAGACAATACAAAACAGTGCCACCAAAGAAAGTGGAAGCATCAGGACCTGGCTACAGAAACCTCCTGTGAAAGACATGAAAGGTAATAAATAAAGGTAATTTAACCCATCTGAAAAGAACTGATTAAACTGGCAATTAGATCAGAAATAAGGTAAAAATTGGAAATCTTTCCATAAGCATTTCCTACCCTTTTCAGAGGAGCAGTGCAAAGTCAATGTATCACTTATCTCTACCCAAGCCTTGCTTTGATTTATTCCTTCTTAAATTAAAAAAAAAAAAAGACAACCTATGTGATTTTTGCTGCGAAGTGTTTTTGCAATACTTCTCAAGAGAAATCCATGCCTATACGAACAAAACTGACATATATCTCCTTAACTGGTAAAAAGACAAACTTCCAAGAGTTTCTAGAAGCTAGAAATGGATCAAATAAAAGTACACATGGGTCCCAACCTTCTGTTTCTTGTCTGCGGATATTAAGTATATTGCTGTGAATATAGAGCTGAAAGACTATTCAGATGCAAGAAGGCAATACTGAATTTCTCCTCCCAAAGACAGTTTCTTTGTCAGAATTAGAGGAATTCTAAAGGGCTTTTCACTCACACAAAAAGCCGCCTGCCAGCAATGATCATGGTTAAACAAAAAGCACGTCCAATAGAGCAAGCCACTCATGTGACTATCATTTGCAACCCAGGTACTGGGAGCAAACGCTGGCTGCATACTTTGATCTAAATACACCCCAATTAAGGTTTGACTGATTATCTGTACTCACAGAGTGGAGGTAGGCAAATTTAACAAATGGCAATGAGGAAACTTGGGTTTATGGAGTAATTTAACAAAGGCAACATAATGGCAATAACATCGGAGCAGCAGACCACCTGCTCCTCTGCTGGGTTCACTTTCTCATGGACCTGTCACACTGGAGAGCTCCTCACACAAATAAAACATGAAATAAGTAATTCTCCCAGAGAGCAATTGTTAAACGACCGGTCCTGAAATACACTGCAATGGAAACTGATATTAAGTGACATTTTTAAACCCTTTTGAGGAAGTCAAAGGTCTCGTTGATTACGGCAGAGGTTTTAACCAAAAGATGTGTGAAAACAATTAACGTTTCTCACTTTGTGAATGATGTGGATTTTGCCCCGACGTTACGCAAAAAGCTGTAGGTGCAGGAGAAAACCTTTCTGAAAACAGCCTACAGAACATAATGGAAAACATTAGCCTTTCTGTAAGTTCTTTTTTATCACAACTTAACATTTGTCAGAAATTCAGAGCTTTGTTATTTGGATAAATTATAATTCTAAATTAGTTTTTTTGCCTTGTGTTGGGTGTTTCGGTTTTATTAGCATGTTTGTTTAATTGCTACTGAGTGACACGGAGTGAAATTTTGAAATAATATATACAGTAATACACCTTAAAAAATGCAGCATGTGCCATGAGATCAATACCAAGAGATCTGGAAGATAAAACTGCAACGTGAAGCACCTTTCTTGTTTTGGTGGATGAGAGGAAAGAGGCTAAAACCATAATGGAACAGTGGTACGATGCATAATTAGACAGAAGGCTGTGAAAACAGTATTTGTAAGAGGCTATGTCACATTTGTGTACAAAAAAAAACCACAGAGAAATGAGTTAAAAAACCAGAATCGCTAAGAGTTACTCCAAAGACTGTTGAGTAGGGATATTTTCCCAGAACATTTGGCCTGGGTCCTAAGGGACTAATTTTACTTTCAGGTGACCTATGGACGTGAGTCAGCACCTTGGGTAAGCATTTGAAAACAGATGCCCATGCACCATTTGTTCCCTTCCTCTTGCCACTGATATAAATGACAATTAATATGCACATCTGAACATGCATATTCACTGCGGGACTGCAGACACTAGAGACCTTTGCTTCATTGTCATAATGTGTTTTTTCCCATGAGTAAATTTACTGCTAATTCTTTCAGCTCTCACAACTGAGCATTGTTAAAAACAGAAAAGAAAAAAAAAAAAAAGGGAAAAAAAATTATTCAGACACAGTTGGTGAGAAATCTTAAAGTTTTGATTAAAACGATGTTGACACAGATGTTGTGAGAGTTCATGTCTGACAGCCTCCTCTGCAGACTGGGTTTCCTGGACAGAGCAAGCGTGGGATTCAACTCACCTCACTTCAGAAGTCTTAAACATAGATGTCCTAACCACTCTGGTCTTTCTTCGCTGTGGGCAGAGAAAGAAAAAAAGACCTTTTCAAAGAACCATTCGACTTAGTTTTTTTAGACAGCTACGCTGCTCAAATTGCCTCTAGAGGGGCCTATTTTCCTCCATTACAGTGAAAGTCTAAATTGAGGAGCTTAAGTTGAGATGACTGGCTCCTAGGCATCTGCTTTAGGGCAGATCTTCTCTTGCAGATATCCATGGAGTTTCTCTTGCATGTCAGGCAGCTCTGGTTGGTGCGTGCTGGGGTACTGAATGTGCCGGAGAAGTCTGGACCACAAAGGGAAAGGAGATGGCTCCCAAACTCATAAACAAATAATGAGAAAAAAAGGAATCTGCTTGGAATGGAGCTGGCTGTGAGAGGTTCCGATCTGGATCTAGACCTGGACTTTGGGATACAATAGCCAGTGGAAAAGAGGAGGGGCCAAAATTTGGATGAGGGCTGGTACTCCTTGCTGAGCCTGTACTGTTCAGCTTGTGCTCACAGAACGTCTCAGGTCAGTGCTTGGCACTAAGCGCCATATGCAGCGAAATGCCTACGCACCGTGGAATCAGCTCGAGGTCACGTGTCAGCTTAAACTCGCAATTTCTTCCATTTATCAGCTCCTGTCACAACTGGAACATTACTTTAAGGCAGCAGAGATTTGGAGGGTGTGTGTGTTAATCTTACTTTGCTGTGAAAATGTTCATGATAGTCCTTTTACTATCAAGATGTAATGCTGCTGATTAAATTACAAATGACACACTACATCAATTCTTATTAGAGATGCTCAGGTCTCTGAGTATGTACGCTCATGTGGCTGATACCCCTCTTGCCCATTTCTCATAACATTCAACCCAGCAATTATCAGCAAAGATTTCAGGCCAGACTCGAGGTAGTCACGCATTTCACTGTCAATCAAGGGCTTGCTTTTTTTTGTGGCAATGTTTATGTGATATCAGGGGTCAGAGGTTTTTAACCCTACTTCCCCTGGTGAACTATTACAATCCTCTGTTGGATTTTGCTGGGGAAGGAACGCATCCTATTATGCTGCCATCAATTCTTCATCTTGTAGCATCACTTCACAATTCACAGATATGATATCATTAAGGCTGAAGTTCTACAGTATGTTGAACACTTTGTTTATTTCAATAAGACCTGAAAGATCTTGGGACTAGTCTTCAGACATGATGAGACCTGTCAAGCACGGCTTCACCAGTTTTGGTATACTAACAATATTTTATTATTTAACAGTAGTTTAAGACTGCACTAGATACAACTTGTTCATAACTAGTCTGAAAAAGGAGATTATCTTTTGCAAATGGTTGCCTTTCACCCTTTTCTACCTAAAACACAAATACGTTTGGCTGAAAATGGAAAATGTTTAATTTTTAATGCAATAGTTTAAATTTTCTATTACAATAAGTGAGAACTTTTTGTGAAAAAAAGAACTAATGAAATAATCAGGCGGTTCACTGCAAAAACCCCACGTTTTGGTGGAAAATGCTCGTCAGGGCTATTTCTTTGCAACCCTCTGAGCCCTACACATGTAGTCTATGAAAACGTCGTAAGTCCTGGATAACCTCTGTAAGTGGATAAAGTGAGAAATGTAACATGATAGTTCCTGAAAGCGGCACCTCAGCTATTCTGGTTTTATAGTGGCACTTATGATCCTTTAATAATAATAATAATAATAATAATAATAATAATAATAATAACAACAACAACAATAATAACAATAACAATAACAACAACAACAACAATAATAAAATAATAATAATAAAACCTTTTCTTTTTTTTTCTACCAAGTCACAATATGATGAGAACAAAAAGCACCCCTCAGCATAATTCTGCAGCTCAGACTTGGCAAAAATTTGGAAGTAGTGCTGTGACAGCAGAGCCGAGAAAATGACACAGATAGAACTGTTGACAAAAGTCATGTAACTCATAATACAGATGCGATAAATAGTGTTTTGACCTATAAAAAGGTGGTCCTTTTGCATAAAACCCACTTACATACGTATAAGGCACACTGGATTTTTATATGATGCTGCAGAGGCACAATGGCATTGACACGGTCCTGGAGTCGCCTTTTAATAAGTGAAGCGTTAGGGGGCCAGGCAACCCATGGGGGTGACACGGAGCCTCTTGCTTCCAGGTCACTGCTCTGAATCTGTCCCTGGCCGATGCCAGCTGAGAGCCGTAACTCTTTGATGACTGCTTGGTGGCCTTAAAAACTTCCCCCTTGGTTGGGTTCGGCATGAGCAGGTGTTTGCTGCACCAGCAAGCGCTTTCATGGTGGCAGGTTTGGTGTGGGGGTGGTGGGGCTGGGGCTGGTGGTCCATGGAGAGCAGGGTGGTGCGAGTCAGGCACGTTGCTCCTGTGCCTGTAATGCAGGGCATCAAGTGCCGCGCCGGTGAAGCCACGTTAGCAAAGAAACTCCCCACAGTATGTCAGTCTTGAGGAGGCAGGGTGCTTTATTCTGCATGGCTGTTCCCCAGTATCATTCCCGAAAAGTTTTTAGTAAGGGTGCTAATCTTAAAAATGTTTCCTTTTATGAGCAAGTCAGTCTTATGCCATTTTACATCTATCCCCCCACCTCCCACACCATGCACCACCTGGGAGCCTAAAAGCCAGCTCACAAAACAGCATAACATTTTCCAGCTATTTATTTATTTGCTACACTTATTTTCTAATGGAGTGTGTGCAGCATCATATTTAAAACATGACCCGAGAAACTTAAAAACACATCCGTTTCTCCCGAAGAATATACAGCTGCCAGAGAAAAGGGGACATTCAGTAAACTGCATGTCACTATCAGCTATTGATAGCCAGTGATTTGTTCTGAATCCAAAGGCTAAACCAAACCTCATGCTGCTGTATGTCAGATGCAATTGGTCCAAAGTCAAAGTTTTACAGCTCAGACAGGGCGCACTTTATCCTTCAGGCTGCTACTTAAGATAGCCATGACCCTGAGGAGAACCAGTCAACAAAACAGACAGACAAGAGGATGTGATTTGTATGCATCCCTGAGCCTGCTCAAATCACCTCTGACCTGCAGGTCAGGCTGCAAATGACAGCAGAGTGCATGCACCTGATCAGACAGCACATTCTCATTAGAAAGCCTGGGAAAAGGGGGCAGCTACACTGTGTTTACTCATAGACCAAATGCAATCTACCCAGGAAATGAGAAGAAAAAAGATCAATTTAGCTCAACAGAAGGATGTGAGCGACATGTAAGTATGTTACGAAATTCCAAATCAAACTGCTTATTCTTATAAACCCAGACGGGAGCTCTCTGCCTGGGCGAGGTACCAAGAAGACAGGTTAGCAACCAAAAAGTGGTATTTATTTGCTGCAGGATGCCATGCCAGGAGTCTTCGCTGGGGTGCATAACCTCTACTCTAATAGACTGAGATCCGCGATCAAAGGCATTTATGGGCTTCATTTGCTGCTAGTACTAGTTGTACATCAGTGCAGTTTGCTCATTTGATAGTCATTGTTGCTAATTTACATCAGCGATATGTAAATTTATCCAGTAGAGAAGTCTGGATTTATCCAGCAGAAGGGCAGCGTTCACATAGAAATCCAGGCTTTCCTAAATTTGGTTGTTTGGATACAGGAGCTTGTCAAGTTATCAGAGAGATCAAAACCATGGTTTTGCTGCCAGGCTTCTGCCAATTTTGGAGGCAGCTGGTGCTGAGGTTTTGGTTTAAGACGATTTCCAGCTGGTATGGAGTAAGTCTGGGATTTGAAGGGTGCATGGCTTTGGTGACTGTATTGCTTTGTGCAGAGACTAAGGGCCGCTCTTCGTTGGTTCTCAAAGTTTTGTGTTACATTTCTTCCAAATTTCATGTGGCAGCAGACGGAAGGCTGCACCGCTGCCACGATCCATCTATGCTAAGCAGGCCCTGCCGACGGCAGCGAGGGACCTGTGGCCCGGGCACACGGCGCCACTCGGGCGGACACTAAGGAAATGTGATTTGTGCCTCCACTTGTCGGGGGCTGCAAAAGACTGCTCTGGCCTCGGCGTCAGGTCAGACCTGGGGCTACCCGTGCTGCCCACCTAGTGCCTTCATCCCAATGGAGATCAGCTTAGCACGCAACTCGTCTGCCTCAGTCCTTTCTGCTTCCATTCCTTCCTCTGCCGCTTCCCTGATTACTCCCACTTCTCTGCCCAAGCACGAGACCTGGCACTGACCGCACTGGCCAGGAATTCCCAGACACTCCTACCGCAAACCGACTGCAGCATGGAGGTTAAATCCCACCGTGCAGTCCTGGAGAACAGCAAATTTAGACAGAGTCCTTCTGGAGCTAATGGGACTCCAGCACACGTGAGAAGCGTACCACTGATGTTCTTCTCGAGTGCCCTGCGAAGTTGCGAGTGGGGAGGTCAGCATCATGTCCTGTAACTGTTGTCTTCGGAGAATGAAACTGAATGGTTTTTATCCAGTCATGAACGATGCTCCCTGCTGGACATGGGCTTTCTCCATAAACGTGAGATGGGAAACAAGGCTGAAACGGAATTTAAGTCTGGTCCTTTGCTTGGATTGAGTGGGGACTCAGTGTGTGAAGGCTAGTTACTTGGCACTTTCCAGAACAGATCCACACATTTATGACAGATTTTAACCATGACTTTCAGACTCGTATTTTCCTCCAGTGGTATCCATGTCAGCAGAAAACAAAGGGATCCTACACACTGGGGTTATTTTAAGAGGCATCATTCCTGTGAATTAAATAAGTGTATTTTTTAAAGCTCTCAATATAAAGTATCTGGTGACGGTCACTTTCTGGTGAGGAACTGTCCTTACTTTTTACATAGGTGTCGAACTACCACATGTTATGACATTAATGTTGTTTTGATGCCTACCGGACAATCACTGAGGCCCATGAGTATATTGCCGCTTGGCGTAATGAATTTCAGCATCTTGAGTTGGGGAAGACAGAGAATGTCTCTTACAGAGCTTCTCTGTGCAGAAGAAGAAAGAAAAGAAGTGTCCCTGTGAGTACCGCAAACGGGGTCATGGCAGTCTGGATTCCTACTAAAATCCTTTCCAGTGTGCTGGCCACAGTTCTAGGGAGAAGAATAAAAATAGACTCTGTTGCTGGAATAAAACAAGAACAGAGGAACAAGAGAACAGCTGTACGGAGTCGGACCAAAGGTCCTTCTGCTCCTGTCCCTGACAGTGTCTCGTAATAACCGCTTAGGGAAAGATTATAAGGAGGACAGCACAGAGTGACCCTTCCCATGGTAGAGTCTCTCCGCGTTCGGCTCTCTATAATTTAGGAATTTCCTGACACAGACGTGATATCCCCTGGACTTTTCTTTCTTGGCTTTGCATAGCTGCTTTTTGAGCCCATTTGGCTTCCACATTCTCTTCTAGAGAGGAGTTACCTGGTACAAAGAGCCCGAGTATGCCGTGTTTGAAGGAGGGCTTTTGTTTGTCTTGCAATTCTGCCTAGTAATTTCATTTGAGGCTTCTCAATTACCAGGCCAAGAGAAGTTGCGAGATTCTGATTGGACTAGGGAGGAAACTCGTGAAGCCAGAAAATCTCCCTGTCGTTTATCTTCGTCGCGGTTTCTCCTACGTTACAAGCCACGCGGTTGTTGGTAAGCTGCATCATGCTAATAGGAGCATATGGAAAGTACAAGAAGTGACAGCAGAGTTTGGAAGGAAACGCATTTCGGTATGTCACGCACGCCTGTAGGTACAAACGAGAGAATTTGAAAGCTTAGTTTGATGTGTCTGCAACTTCGCACAAACTGCACAGCCACTTTCAAAGGCAATGAAAAGCCGGGTATTTTACACGGAACTTTTTCCAAAAAGCAGAAGAACGTGGCCAAATACTGTGATTTCGTCTGTGGTTATCGTTTCATTGTAGCTTATTTCTCTGCTTTGTCACCCACAGAATCTAACTAATTACATCCCATCTCTGAGCCCCGCACAACACCAACGTGTATGACGGACAGAACACAGGTTACGGAGAGTTACGCAGAGCAGCACAACAGCTGTTTTCTTCAAGTTTCGGCAATGACTCCAACTAGCCTAGTTTATGTTTTTGCGAACCACTGAGCTTTCCAGGTTTGCCGGTCAAACCGATCGATTCATATGTAAATAAAATATATGGCATCCTATAAGAAAAGAGCAGTTGATAAAGAGGATCTGGTGCTGCGGGGCCTTTCTGATCAAGAGAGGGAAGAATTTCTTTGTGTCACTACAAAATGTTACTCTGTCCCTGAAAGGAAGGAGACAGAAGGCTCGCTCTATGCAAAAGCCTGACTGCATGTGACTGACCCAGCAGGAGAAGGGCTGGCTCTCTTTCTCGGGCTCCTTCTGTTGCAAGACACAGATCCTAAGTACGTGCCGCATGCCTCCGCCGGATTTCTTGGGGGCATTCAGGCCGAGCGATAACGTTTTAAAACAAAAAAGGGGGATGAGCAGATCAAAAGCGTAAAGCGCAAGCTGCTTCTCTTGAACCTGGTCGCTCTGCTGAAAGCGGAGCACAGCAAATGCGTTTTACTCCTTTTTACCTTCCGCACTGATAATGACTCTTGTTCGCGTCGCAAGAAAAGATTTCATCCTTTTTCTTTTTCCTTTCGAACAGCAGTCCTTATTTAAAATGATCTTGTCCCTTCTGAAAAGTGCTTTTTCAGGGTGAGCGAGCCTAGAACGGCTTGAGAAAAAATACAGTCCTTCCAAGTTGGACTGCATCTCATCAAAGTGTTTTTCCCCTTAGGATTTTATGGAATGTTACCTCACTTTATGACAGTTCACATCACAGTGCAAATGCTGAACATTTCTGTAAGTGAGGCAATGCACTGTGAAATGTCAGGCAAACGATAAAATCAATAATCTGCAAGTTACCAAAGAGAAATGAAACTCCTGGATGTCAGTAGTTTTGGGGTCAAAGGCAGATGCTCCAGAATGACGATCGCCAAACAATTTTGGGTTGTTTTTGTTTAAATTTCATAGACAGCTCCGAAAAATGGCCCTTCTCTGAGCAGCTAGGAGCATCTTTACACACGCTTCTTCCATCTTTTATTCTTTTAGCTGAGACGGTGAGATTGAAAAATTACTTGTTTTCTTTTGTCTCATCTTTCCATGCCCTGGACGTACATTCTGTAACAAAGTTAACTTGTATTCTTAACAAGTGCAGAAAGAAACCTTTGAACAATACCTACCTGAGATCAAATGGTGTATTTCTTTTGCACTCAGATCTGACTGCAAAATCAAAAAACAAGGACTGGGAGTCTGCTTGAACTAAAAAAAATGTGAAAAAGAGTTTTTACCCAAAAAAGAAAAACATTCATAGAAGTGTTCTCTGCAAGTCTGAAAATGGAAAATGTTGAGGTAAGCATCTTTTCCCATTTTTTTGCAGAAATTAAATATTTGAAACCAAATTTGATTTTTAAAGTATGAAAGAGTTTTAGCACAATTGTTCCATTTCACTTTCAGTTTTTAATTGAAAAAACAACATTTTTATGAGGGTCTCATCCCCCCCCGCCCCAGTTTCCCTTGAACAATTATAGTTACTTTTCAGCCAGCTCTATTTAATTCCTCACACATCCTTGTCCAGGAAAGAAATGCTATTGGAGCTTCTCATATTCATTTTAAACTTTGAAAGATATGAGGGAAAAGGTACTTAACACTGTGATTAAAGCAGTCACAGAACAAGTGAAATAAAAATTGACCGTTAATACCTAGACTGAGCCTATTTATGTGCAAGCTTTTGAAAAATACCATCGGAGAATCTGTAGGATAGGTGTTGCGGGTCTTGAAGTATCTGCAGGTACACCAACAGACTAAAGAAATGTACCGCTAGAAACATGAAGTGCTTCAGCTGCAAAGGACGGATATGGACGCTTCCATAAACCCGCAACAAAAAATTCCCTGGCGAAGCCAGGCAAGTGAAATCATCCTGATACAGTGATGTACGGCGGAGGCTAAAAGGTCAATGACTGCGGCTAAAAGTTATCAAGATAATTATTGCTAATGCCTTGATTGGGGAAAATAAGCACCGCCATGGAAGCTTTTCAGCTTCGCATCCCTTGCAGCCTTGAAAGAGCTCCTCCGGCCAGGCATCATTTTATTAATACAAAGGGCTTCGGGCTTTATGAGCGTCGCACCTGCGGTACCGCCGCTGCTCGGGGCCATCGTTCAGCGCCCTGGCAAACGTGACATCAAAAGTTTCCACTTTCCCCCAGCCCCTTTCAGCGGCGGGTCCCTCCCCTCTCCCCGGGCGGCTGGCCGCCGCGGTCTGGGGAACCTCTCACTTTTTGTCCTCTCCCGACCCTTCTGGACCACATTCTACGTTTTTTTTTTTTTCTTTGGGTTTTTTTTTGTTTTTGTGGTTTTTTTTGTTTTTTTTTTTATTCAGGCCATCTGCTCGCCGGGGAAGGGAGAAGGGCGGCCGCCGCCACCGCAGCCCCCGCGGGCAGCTCGCTGCTCGGCGACGTTACCTTTTCAGCCGGCCACGGGCTGCGGCCGAGGCGGGTTTTTATTTCCGCTTAAATATAGCTGGCGAGGGGTAGTTTTGCGGCAGCGGCCTCCCCCTGCTCCCCCGGAGTGGTACGGCCGCCTTGTTCCTGACAGAAGTCTTTCTAAAGACCTGCTCAAGCCTCACTAAGCAGCTGTGAGTTAGGTCATTTTCCCAGGAGTTTTACATGTGGAAAACCGGGCATTAGGAAGGCCTCAAAAAAGGACACCATCTGGCCCCAGTGAAAAAAAAAGGATCATGACACTTTCTGTGGTACCAACAGGCCCTGATGAACCATAAAGGAATTCAGGCCTCGACTGTGATCCGATGGTGACTGGCCCAACAATCCACCCCCCCCCCGCCGCCTCCCCGTGACAGCCGCCCCCATTCAGCCCCGCAGTTATCTCATAGCACAATGGACTTTTGTGCCGCCCTGTTTACTGGGGGCGTCCTCAGATCCAGTCGGATTTCTGGGCTCGGCTTCAGCGCCCCTGCTCTTTGCTGCAACATGTAGCATGCATCGGGAGAGAGATAAGGACACAAAGAAAGCGGCTTTTTTTCTTTTTTTTTTTTTGCTTTGCTTTGCTTTGCCTTGCCTTTTTTTTTTCCCCCTCTTTTTTTTTTTTTTTTCTTTTTTTTTTCCCCCCCAGCATTCAAACCCCTCGCGTTTCTTTCACTGTACGGAGGAATAAAGAGTAAGGCTCTGTAGTGGATGCAAGAAAGATCTTTGCTGGGAATCAAGAAATTGCCCCCCCCCAGGTTAAGTCAGACATCGTGGATTAAGGGGAATTTGCACTACTGTTTTCTACAAGTGAAATTTAATGAATGCGGAGTAGGATTTACAGCTTACACACACTTTTTGTGAGAAAAATAAATGGGTTTGTTTATTTTTCTTAAGCCAACACATCACTATTTCCTCATTTTGACTTTGTAATAATTTCTGCCTAGGTAAAAAAGTGTTTTACTATCAGCAATACTGGATTTAGCCCACTTTTTATTTTGTGGCCTGATTTCAATGGGTGAGTGTTGATTATTTAACACAGGAGGAGCCTTAATTAGTTTGTACACTGGGGTGCAAGCTGTGTATGGCCACAAGCAAAATTATCCCCCTGCGTCTCACTCCCCCACCAGGGATGCTACCTTCTCCTTGCCATTCTCCCCCCACTGCCCCACTCCCACTGCAAGAGAGAGCCTGGGAAAATAAACAGACCTTGTAGCCTGCCCTCAAGGTCACTGCATTGACCTTGAAAGGGTAAGGCGTACCAAAATCCACAGGCAAGGAGCCTGTAGGGAAAATGGCCGGCAGCCTGCCCCCCGACTCCCCAGTTTCACCTGGGTCTTGGTGGTGCTTCCACTCGCCAGGCTGCCATGACACCATTGGTGGCGAGGACGTCTCTGTTGCTGGGACCCTGAACCAGACACGGCTCCTGAGATCAAACTCAACAACTTTGACATCACCAGAAAACTAGCTGGAGGCTGCGGCAGCGCGGGGCAGCATGGATGTAAGGACCGATGTGGCACATGGCTCCCTGTTAGGGCTAAAATGGGCTACATTTGGCTGAACGTTTTAGGCGTGCTGCGACTCCCCCAGGAAGATCTAGTGCCAGCTTCATGGGGTTGTGATTGGGTTATGATTGGCTTTCATTTGAAATGGTGACAGACGGGTACCACCTGTGAATCTGGCTGCTTGTCCTTCCAGTTTCATGTTCATGTACCCTCCAAGAGGGCATTTCTTTTGCCCCAGCTCGCTGCCCTCACACTTTGGTGCCGCAGACCCCGGGTCCCCTGGGTGCAAAGGTGAGCACGCACGCACCAGCCAGAGCGCGCCCACCCCACATCAGCTGCACGTGACACGTCACAGAGGTGTCCCAGGGAACCCAAACACCATTTGCCCTCCTTTTGGGAAGGAGAGAGGAGGAAGTGACGTGTCCAGGGGTTCCCGTCAAGTTAATGGCAGAGGTGGATAACGAACCACATTTCCTGGAGTATCAATCCAATGCTTTAACGTATTTACCCAAGTTTCTGTTAAGACAGATTTCCAAACCCCTGCTGGCGCGCTCGAGTGCCTAATTGAGCTTTGTAGACCCAAACAGAGGTAGGGTGGGTTGGGGAAACATTTCATTGCAACGTTTCATACATTGCCTTAATTGGTGACCTCAGACATTAAATATTGGACAGCTTCTTACTTGTGGTTTCATTACACTCGGCTTATTACAGAGGCCTCCCCAGCACAAAAGACCGACCTCTTCAAAAGGCCCCGTATTATCCAACACGTACCCGGTAGCACATCTGCTGGCAATCACCAGTTTTTAACGAGATCACTCATGCTCTCGTTTTCAGCATTCTTTTACTACCCGAGGAAATGTTTTACTCTCCATTTCAAGGAGAAAAAGTGGAAAGAAGAAAACCTGCGGAGTAACCACATCCACTGCGATCCATTGTAAAACTTCCACTGAGAGAGGACTCTCTCCTTACCGCTGAACCAGCACTTTGTTTGACCAAATACTGAAGGGATTTTAAGGAAAGGCTAGTTCTTAGAGGAATTGCTTTATTATTTTATCTTTGAGACAACGATGCCATTTTCTATGGGCCACGATCTGTACGTACAACCCTCGATGGCTCCCAGTAAGTAGGAGATTTGCAGTTTATGCCTGCCAGCTTCTGCGTGTACAACATTGAGAGATGTCAGAAAGGAAGAGCTTGACTGCGAGAGAAGGAATTGTGTGTGCGTGTGTGTTTTGAAAGGTCTGAAGTTGAGGTCCGCGGCAGCTCGTATCCATTTGCTGAAGTGTTTTCACGATTATGCACACAGTTATTTATCCTCTTATGAGCTACAGCCTTTCGGAGGTCGCCTCTAAGCGCTTCAATGAGAAATATGCCGATGACACTCTGAGCCAAGAAGGAGGGAGAGATGTGGGCGTGCAATGGCCATCGGCTGAGCCGAGCGTGGGGTGAAGCCCCCGGCCCAGGCCTGTTCTCCTCGCAAAGGGCAGCCACGGGAAAGGGCTTCGGGGGCTACAAAGAGTGTGGCTAAAACAAGAAGGAGCGGGAAGAGGGGAGCGGGACTCCTTGGTTTGCGCTGCACTCCGCCACCGCAAAAAGATATTTATCTAGTCTACTGGCGACCGTTTCGAACGGGAGGAAAACCGGGACGAGGACTTTATCATGCAAATAGTTAAATGTTCTGTAATCTGGGGTGCGCGCTCACTTTTTATTCAGAAAGGCCTTCTTGCTGTAATGAAAAATGTCAGGCTCTTTTAATAAAAGAACAATTTGAAAACTTGATATATCACAAAACCATTAATTTTAGCTATTATCTGTTTGACACTTTTCATAGCAACGATTTCACTCTGTAACATGCTTCCCGAGGATTAAAATGATTTTAAAGGATTAAAATGTTAATTAAAAATATAATAGAAATATCAATCGCTGAGAAGACCAACATAAGTATTTGTCTCTTTAACTGTATAATCATGCTGCCGAGGTTTCCTCCTGGCTCCTTACAGTTTGGAGCTCCAGTTCATGAGGAGGTAAATGACAGATCCAGGAGCAATTCTGTTCTTTAACTATTTGACAATGCATCTGTTTACACTTCACAAAGGCAGCGTTATGTCCTTGAAATTTCTAAAGGTCATTGTTAATGGGATAATTTTTTTTTTTTTTTTTTTTTTGTGCCAACTGTGTCTTTCTTAGCTTGTAAGAGCACTATTCCCGGAGAGGGGCTGGAGGGGGTGGGAGCAGGCAGGTCCAGCAAATTCCATGTGACCAGTTCAGCTGCAATAATCTCTTTTCTCCTTCTGGTCCAAGCTACACATGAGAGCACTCTAGTGTCTTTCATCATTATTTGTCACCCTTTTGTGTCGAGCAACTTATATCCACAGCCATTCCAGCAATTAAAATAAAAAAGGACCAAACATTATTCACAGTGAATAGCTCTGAGACCAGTGACATCAAGTACCAACCAACCCATTGAAGACTGGGTACCTGATATCCCTGGAGTATTTTATGGAGGCAAAGGAAAATGCAAACCAAAATCAAACCCAGCAAACACACGGTTATATGGAGAGTTCAGAGCCTGATTAAAAGATAGGGTCTCTGCAGCGATTTGTCTTACAACATGTTCTTAGTAAGGAGAGGAGAGGGGAGCGGGGCAGAGGGGTGAGAGGACAAGCTCTCAGTTACCGTACAGCGAAGTTTAAGACTGACAGCTTCGGAGTTCATTTGTACGTTCAGGAACCTAAATGGGCCACGGGCTGCATCAGGAACCATTCCTCATGTCCGCCTTTCCAAATGCTGTAATTTAGAAAACCTTCATTGTCAGTACTCTGATTTCTGTGGCACTTGTCAAGCGACTTGATCTGCTTAAGTTACACAGAGACCCCTCTCATTTTTTCCTCTCTCTGCAATTGCCTTCCCTGTGCTCCTACTGGGAGAGGGGGATTTGTACGCCTGGGGAGATGCATCCCCTTCGCCACCTCACCACGTAAACAACCATTTGCCTTCTAGAAGTTGGTTATTCTCTATCCAATATATTAATTTTTTTTCAGAAAGACACAACCCTCCCTGAACAAATCCTTGGCTTACATTTCTCCTAAAATATTAAGAAAAAGCATATTCTTGTATTTTCAAAGGGCCTTCAAACTAAAATGGCATTGAAATAAAAAAAAAACAAAACCAAAGAACCCAACAGCAATGCATTTATGTTGTATCTCTTTAGTGCCTGGGTTAATACAGTAAGGTATGCACAATAGCACAAAGAGAAATGGCTCTTTTGGCAACAAGAGGAGACAAAAGAGTCATCTATCTGTGGAAGTGGTCTGATTGTCTAACCTCAGAGTTGTGCGGGGCTAACTGGAGATGTTCATTAGTAATTTCTTCAATGAACAGATAAATACTCCATGGTGTTCAGAGGTCTACCACATCCTTTTATAATTTTTCCATTAGTTAATTTCTGGCACCGTTAAAGAAATGTCCTTTATTTCTAATCAGCATTTGTGAAGATTAAGTTTTCAGGTTTGGATTGTTATGCCTCTGCTGCATTAGAGAGCCATCTGATACCAGCGAAGTTTCCTTCTTTTCAACAGGTAGAGCTTTATAAGGCATCATAAATTTGCCCTTACCCTTCTTTGAAGAAACTGAACACACTGAATTGTCTTATTTCTTACCACAGAGTGGAATATTCCATAATTCTGAATGAATTGTAATAGTTTTCTGGATTCTTTTCACATTTTTCCTACATCTTTTTTGAAGTGGCTGAAAGAATGGGGACAATATTCCAGTAATGTTCTCAGTGGTGCTGTTTAGACACAATTCACTTCCCTGTTTGATATTCCTCTGCTTTCAAATTTACTGTTCCTCACAGCCAAAGCACTGGACTGGGAGATTCGCAATGGTATATAACATGGGCATTAAGAGGGTTTTTAGGGTCAGTGTAGTCTGGGCCAAGGGATTTGCAACTTGTGAATCTAAAATTCTTTTTTTTTTGTTTGTTTGGTTTTTTTTCTTTTTTTAATTCTGAGATGCATTACATCATGTTTGGAAATATCAATAACTTCTGATGTTCAAAGGAGACTAGTTTATCAAGCAACCTACATTGTTCTGTTCGCTTGACCTGGCTCTATCAGTAATTTAGGACTTCACCAACTTTGAATCTCTAGTAAACTTTACTGCAAATGATTTATATTTTCTTCTGGAGCACTGTTAAAGGTGTTGAATGACAATGAACAGAAAACAGACCCTGGCAACACTGTGCCAGAAACGCTCTTACTGAGGTTGTCTCGTCCATTACATTGTATTACGCACTAGGAAGCTCCTCTCCAGGGTCTGGGCACTAGCCTCTAGAAACTGGGGAGCAGGCAAACGGACGGTGAGACTGGGTTCAAAATGTTCCCCTGACATTCAGTTACTTTAGTGACCCCCTCTAGTACGTGCTGCACAGGTTGGGCACCGTGCTGCTTTGCAGGTGCTGAGGTTTGTGGGTGGCAGAGGGGCTGCCCCGGCTCTGAGCTCAAGGCTCTCAGCCTCTGGTAGGAGATTTCTCTCCCCCATGGACAGTCCCCTCATGGAAGGGGAAGAGAAAAACGCTGATGCGACATAGTTGGGAGAGTTCCCAACCGTTCTTCCAGTGGACAGGCTCTGTGCATCTGGAAAGACGGGATACAGAGTATATCCCCTGGGGCTCAGTCCATACAACCTGTCCTTGGTGAGCTTTGGGTGTGAAAACTGCGTGCCTTGTATTGCCTCGGAGAGTCTCTGCTCTACGGTTCGAGCTCAGAGATGCAGAGGGAAGCTTAATTTATAAGCATTTTTTAAAGGGCAAAAGAGGAGAAAAAAATACTGACATTGCCAAGGATATTTTTCTGTTTACAAATGACATGAATAAAATAGTGATATATTAAATGCACTGCTCTGTTTGGACCAGATGCTTTCGATTTGTGAAAAATGACCATGCTTCTCTCCCTAGGAAAACCAATCTTTTTCTTTAATGCGATTTATGAAAGAAATCACCATTTGTACATTACTTGCAAAACTTGAGGCACTGAAGAGCGATGCTGTTAGAAGTTTCCTCAAGTTTGGCGAATGCTGAGCTGTTTGTAGAGATGTCAGCCACAAGATTGGTGGCTGGACCTAGCAGGTTGCATTCAGAATGGCTCTGTGTCTGTTTTCAATTTGAAAGGAACTGGCTAAAGTGTTGCAAACACTTGAAGCTATGCATTCTGCATTACAATGAAAGTGGTGTCATTATACACATTACACTCAACAACAGCTTCCTTTTTTAATACAAGAAGGACATCATAATCAAAACCTGCTGAGTATAAAGCACAGGAAGAGAAAAAAAAACCCAGACAACCCTGGATGTACCAAACCTTGTAGACAGTGCTGTGGACGTGGCTTTTTCCCAGCGATGCTGCCATAACTTGTACATAACACAAATATTTGGATTTAAAATAACGCATTAGTGATACCTGTCAAAAAGAACGCTCAGGAACGTTTGTAGCATAAAGCCCGTTTCTCTTCTGTTCTCTTTTCTTCTTTTTACTTTACTTTTCAATAAAACAGTTTATGAAGCATATATAATGACAAAACACACGCAATGCATGCACTACCGTGTCACCACTGTGCAGATACAAATAGGAGGTACCAGTTCTCTTGAAACAACTTCATCTGAATCACCATGATTGTTAATGTAAAGAACTAATGGCCAAAGTTGTACCGACACAGAAGAGTATGGACCCTTCTTGTTCGTTCTGCAGAAGATGACAAGTCCAGAGCTGGAATTAGCAAACCCATTGGGCACACTGGCTGCCTAGACCCTCGTGATAGGTGACCCAATTTTGGTCTCTATGTTGGGAATTCTCTTTTCTTTGAAATCCCATGTCTCCCCCAGCACCTATTCCCCTGATGAGATATTTAATCTTAAGTACCTATTTCAGCTCTTTCTCCTTCATAGACAAATGTCTAAATGAGCAGGGGTTTGTATTCCTGGGTTTTACTTGGAATTCGGTTCCATTTTTATTATTTTTCAAGAGGAATAAAAAGGGACAAAGAAAAAGCTTTCCTTGAATGGCAGAGTTGCACTAGCTGTGTTGGCACAGGGTAAAGCATCTGAGACCTCATTTCTTGGTGTCAGACTCCCAGGGCCATTGTTGACGGTCTCCTGGCCATCCTTGACAGAGCAACGTCTGAACCAAGCCTGTGACCGAGACTCTTGCCTCTGGACAAGGTGAACAATAAATATTTTCCCAGCTGAGTTTTAATCAACCCTTTGCTGAAGTGTCATCAGGTGATTTTCCCTGTAACAAGCACGACCTTAACCCCAGAAGTCCTCAGGGGTGCTCAGAATAAAATGCCTGTTTCCACTGTGCAGAAATGCCAACATCAGGTGGGGCAGAGCACACGCTGACCAAACATGTTTATTTTGTTTAATTCTTGGAAGTCGTTTTTCTTACGAAGACATCTGCTGCCGCTTTGCTTTCTCAAACACGAATATTTAAAAGCATCTCCCTGTAAACATCACAACAAATTGCAGGAGGGGAAAGAAAATACTGTGGAGCAGATAAGCTTTCTCCATATTTGTTTCATGCTTGTAAAGACCACTTTTCGCTCAGCTTTCCACCATGTACCACGATGGGAGCAGAGATAGGAGAGGTTGTTTACCTGATATAAAGCTACCGCTTTTCTTAAATGCTAGATTTTGCCACTGGCTATTCTGTTGTACTGGGTGTGCAACGAACATGCGGTAAAATTTGCTCTGACTTTAACCGTACAGCAAAGAGACGAAGACTGAGCACTTCTAGAAATCCTGCTTTATGTTCATAAAACTATTGTGGAGCATCTGAAAAACCTTAAATACAAGTTATTTTATGGAATATAAATGTATGCTTTTTTAAAATGTTTCTGAAAAGACTGAATACCACATAGGAGTAACATCTAAGCACATTTTGGAGAACACAGTTCAAAATTAATTGAGCTCATAAGTTGCAATCATACCTGGTCATTCTGGATCAGAATGTGATGATGTGTATTTATATTATGTTCTTTTAATATCCTCAGTAAATCAAACTCTAGAGTATTTATGTTGTTGATTAGTTAAGTGTTTGATTCAATTTTTTATTTTTTTGGACCCTTCCCCAAACCTTCATCTTAATTTATTTCTGTGGCTGATATATGGATTAAAAAAAACTACCACAAAATTTTGACAATAGTGTGGATTGCACAGAAAGCTAATGAGGAAGAAAAGAACCCCAAAATGAGGTGGAAATGGAAGTGATGAGCATTATTTTAACGCGGATTCAAGGGCTCTGTTTTTCACACTATCCTTACCACGTGCTGGTTCTTTTCCTAGAAACTGGGTGAAAGACATATATTTCAGATGTAAAAAACTTCAATGAGAAGATAAGCTTTCTAAATTATGGGATGAACTGTTTCTCCGACTGCTACTGCTGTGGACCACATTTCCTTATAGCTCTTTAGTAAAGGGTCCCTGAGCCAGCATGGGAAGGGCATCTCTGCACGGGAACGAGGGAAGGCAGCAGGCAGGGGGAAAAACGGGGCTCGCAAGGGAAACTCCAACAGGTTGAACGGAGCTCTAGGATCAAGAACAACAGCACATATAAACCTATCATTCACCGACTTCGTCTTACTGGAAACACCACCGCACCCTCAGGGCAGGTTTAGTTCTGCCTGGTTGGGATTGCAGTGAATAGATTTGGCAAATAACACACAAAAGGGAAATAGCAGCAGATCTCAGCTGCTTGTGTGTACCTGGCTTTCATCCCAGCAAAGGGACATGGCGATATTTGGAAAACACATAGAGTGGGATTTGAAGGGATGGTGTTGCACACTTAAATCCTTGTGACTGCAGCAGCCTGTGGGAACAGAGCGCACTTTGGTGGCAGATGTTTTGGGAGAGAGGAGTAGAAGATGAGGCATGAGGGATTTATCACTGACTTCCAATGGGAAGCAAGGGAGCCTGTTGTGTTTGAAAGACTCAGACATGGTACCTGGGTATATCCTGCTATCAAGAAGACACAGCATTGGAAAATGACTAAAACATTTTGCCTTTATTTATTATACGTCCTTTGTCAACTGCCAGTGCTCATATTCACGGGTAGTCCTTGGAGCACAGGCAGCCATGACAGAGAGGTATAAAACATTTTAGGTGCAGATCTTATCTAACACATCTCAGTATTGCTCTGCTTTGTGATGGTATGGCTAAGCTACAACAGCGAAGGACCTGATCCCCGGAGAACGTCTAATGAGGTGACTTTGAGGTGTCTTACTTGGTCCTTCTCTGACGGGATGGAAAATACCTGTGTGGGTAAAAGGAGCACAGAGACTTGCAGTCATAGAGACCTGGCCGTCATTCAGTCGACCTTGTTGACTGTTCAGTACAGATTTCCAAAATACATTTTCTTCTCCTTTAATTGGTGCAGCAAGCAACGGCACTAGCGATAGGACTTCCCTGCTTCCTTGGGTGGGTGGAGAAAACTTCCACTGGCTCCACTTCAAGATGCTACTGAGGCCAAGAACTTGGGATCATCCAGAGAAAGGATTTATTGTTCATGCAAACACCCTGGAATTAGTCAGTGTAAATTAACTATGCTGATAGTAACTTTTATTTTCTGTGGCAGAGCAGGAAAAAATCACTCATTTTCTAGGTGTCAGAAGACACTTGGCACCTGAGAAGGATATTTAGTCATTACCCAGCATACAACAATTCTGTATTTCTGTTTGTTTCCTGAAGTCCACCGTGATGGTTGTTCCCGCAGAAAACAAAACTGGGCTAGATGAACCATTTGCTTAATTCAATTTCACACATCTCCTGTTTGTGGCTGGTATTGATCGGGGCCTTGCAGTGCGTGTGGGGAGACATCTGCCTCTTGAGCGGAGCCCAAGAACCCGCCATGAGCACTGGGTGCTGCTGCCCTTGTCCATCTGATAACCAGAAATGGAAGTGTGAAGAGAAGAACCAATCTTCCAGTACAGCTGACAAAAAGGGGAGAAATTTGGGCTGATGTAGTGCTTTCATGAAAGCTAAGCTTTGAAGGGATGCAGAGAGCAAACCTTCCCAGCAGTGAAGCGACGTGGCCCCAAACTCTACCACGGAGCGTTGCGTAAATTACTCAACCTAGTCACACACACGCACAAATCCACTGTGCCTGCAATGTGTTATTTGATGTTTCATGGAAGAGCTGATCCCTCCTCTTGGGGCTCAGGGATAATACCAAAGGGGTACAGTGCTTTTTCTTTTGGCCTGGTGGGTAACAGGAGCTCGTGTACTAAATAAGTTATCTGCTAGGAAATGTAGGTGTGCTGCTCCTTCGGAGTGTCTGTGGGATGTTAATTCAGAAGTGGTGGGAGCTGATGGCTAGCGGCACTGCACAGGGCTTCTGGGGACAGGCAGAATCCTTTGCAGTGTACTTCAAAGGGGGTTCTCAGTTAAGGGAAAAAAAGGATAGATTTTGAAGTTTCTTTCTGCCAGAAGGCTTTACCGTGAGCCCCTGAAGTTCTTCTTTTATAATCAGGGATGAGATAGGTACTTTTTCTTTCTTTCCTGATTAATTTGGGCCAATGTATTTTGAACCCTGTGTAAATTCTCATCTGAGGAGAAGACTGAAGGTGCTGTTTATTTCTTTGCTTTCTGTGTTGATCTGGCTTCTTTTTTATTTATTTATTTTTAATTAGAGACTGACCCTTGAAGGATATTTACAAGGAGACCTTAACTACTGGTTTGGCATTCATTCAGCATTCATTCCCGAAGCCAGTGAAATTATTCTTTGGCATGAAACATAATGCTTTTGCTGCATTGGACTGAATTAGTCACCACCTTCCAGGACTGAACCTCAACCTTTTGATACTTTCACCTTCACTCTTCTTGAGGGCACGTCAGGCTTAAGGCCTGATTTGGGAATGAATTAGCACCTATTTCCATGTCTTTCTCCCCTCCTCATCATTGGTTCCTGTCTAAGACCTCCTGAATGAAGAGCAACTTTACCAGGTGAGATACCTTCAGTACTTATGTCTTGAAAACAATGTACAGGATGGGGATTGGAATTGCATGCTTCTCTTACACCAGCATCCAGTAATACAGTACTCTTCCAGGGCACAATTAAAATGCCTGTTGCACATATGGCTGTAGTGGGAATATTCTCTGGGACCACAGGGTCTGGACAGGACGTGCGCAGTGACCCAGGCCCCTTGGTTGTGTGACCTTAGCGAGAACCTGTGAGGAGGTGATTAATTTTCCTGCTAACCACCTTGAATTGAGTGGTTTGTTAATGACATGCGGGAGGGCAGTGGGATCTCTTTTGATGCCTCACAGCAATGCCTTCCCAATGACATTGTGCTGTGTGCCTCAACTTTCTTGTGCTCACACTTGGAGAGGCTTGTGACAAGGAAGTCTGAAAAATTTCTTCCAGTTCTAGTCCAGAATGAGACACAATGGGCCTGGAAATAGACAACCTAATGCAAACCCCAGGTATAACCTTGGGTGCCAATGAATCCAACAGATATTTTCAGAGTGAAAGTCCTTCTTGATTAGAACCTGCTGAGATATGTTTTGGATATTTTAAAGATCGTTTTCTCAAGCCACATCTGTTTCGGAGCTGGGAATATCCCAGCTTATTCTCACAAATACTGCTTTCTCAAGAGGTCCTACAACCCTTTTTCACATTGGCATGCTATTTATTAACCACTTGTACTAATCATGGGTGAGGTCTGCAGGCTCAGGCAATGAATTACAGCTTGACACAGTAGGAAAAAATTTTCTCCAGATGCATGCAGAGAGCTTCCGTGACCTAAATGTGCACCCTGGGTAAAATTCAGCCCTAAATTTTCATGGTTGGTTTTTGGTAAGCCAACTGAAAAATAACTGACTGTAGATGGTGACACTGGATGGTACTTTAAATGGCATCTTACCTATTTGTACTCTGTAATTCTATTTTGGATGTATTATAAAGACTTATAACAGAAGACTTTGAACTTTGCTACAATCATGGATAGGATGAAACATTTTCTCACAGTATATATAGAGAGTAAAGTAAGTGTCACATTTGCTGACTGCTATTTTACAGCCTATAGCAGTAAAATATAATCAGATTCTAAAGAGAAGCAATGGTTCCACGTGAATTATTGGTGCTGCAGTTTGTGTTAAGCTATGATTTTAGGTAGCTACAGTAACTACTATCTGATCCATTTTTAATTTTTAATTTACATCACAGTCAACAAGGTTTAATCACGCAAGAAGATTAAAAAAATACTTTTTTTTTAAGGCCACCAGAGGACCAACAGCCTTCCATTTAATCCACCCATAAGCTGAATGCCTTGAAAAGACGTGTGACTTGTTTGGCGCTGACCCTAGCAGAGTATGATATTAATAGGTTATTGACTTGGTAGGTCTTAAACAGCCAGAGGGAACATCGCTTGCAGTAGCTGCAATGCACTGGAGGTTTGTTTCATTGATTGGGCTGTTTAACCCATCATCTCCAGGCATTTAAACAATGATATACGCTTGACAAACCTAATATTTCATTCTCTATCTGGGGACCATGAAATAGAAATTAAAGGAAAGAAAAAGACAACTGGACAGATACATAGCAGAAAATGATGATAAATGATAGGGAAAAACCCAGACAGATAATGGCCCAAATTTTGGACTGTGCCATAACTAAGAAATATATAAAAAATAACAGAATTTTCTATGACAAAGGTGGGGAAATGATAGTAAATACATCTGAGCCCTGAAAGACTCAGAGTTAGCATGAATTCTGAAATATTTGTAAGTTAGGGGTTCTTTTGCTGTCAGGGATTTGAAGGGCCGGAAGACACGGCCCTTTCCCTTTACAAAACGTGATGGCAAAGATCAACAACGTGCTGCGCACATACGGCATGGGCTGAAGGAAAAGAACTTAATTTTCAAAACTGATGCTGACTTATCAGTAAAGATAAATACAACAAGAACAATAATAATAATAATGGTGGGCATCTGGGTATGATTAGACAGAGTATTATGCTGAGCTATGTTTTTAAAATATTGGCCGTATCATGAGCTGTTGCATGTGTCTGCAGCTGAAGAAGGGGAAAAACTGGAAAACCAATTTTATTTTGCCACCTTTGTATCATAGTTCCATTAGAAGAACACAACTACAGTATAGATGATCCTTGATATTTTCGACAAAAATTGTAGGCAATATAATTCTAGGAAAAGAACAGGGTGGATTTTTTTCTAATAAAAAAACCCCACCTCTTTGAGTCAGAACTACGCTTTGACCACGTGCTAATAAAAAGAACAAATGCAGCAGATGAATAGCTCCTGACAGTAAAGCTGGGATTCGTTGGATTATTTACACATTAAGTGTGCAGTGTATAATAGCAGGGGGTTCACTTCACTTCTCTTCGGTCCCCAGAAATTCACACTGAATTGGGCACTGGGGTGATGGGGGGGGAGGGGTGCACCTCATTTAACCACAGACCTTTAAAAATTAAGCATTCACTTTGAGCAAGGCATCAACAGAGAGAGCGTGTGACTTGCTGAGGTTCATTGACACCTCTGACAGCAACCTTAGCAAGGTACAAACCACCGCCTGGAGATTTTGCTCTCTTCCCATTGACCACTGAGACAGTCTAATCTTTAGACAGCTAAAATTAGTCTGGTCAAACACAGCTATTTTGGGATCTCTTACTCCCTTTGGCTGTCCTTAAATGACCAAGTGACTATAAGAACAGTAAAGCTTAGGCCTCACTTCTGTAAATGATAGTGCCATAGCCACACGGAGTCCTAAAAGAGGGGAGGATATTCCCATACTGGAACGGATCTATCGAGAGCCACCAGCACTCGGTTAGTGCAGAGGAAAGGCTCCATGGTCTTCAGAGACAGTTCTGATTAAAGTTACTGAGATGGAAAATGAAACAACCATGTGAGACTTACACAGCCACTTGCACACTGTGGAAAGAAAACAGAAAACAGTTGAGGATGTTTTTTGAATAATCCAGAACAACCCATGGGAAGAAATAGTCAAAAATTATGCAAGGATTGTTACAATTGTATTATTTTTAATTAGCCATTTCCAAAAGGCTTGAACTGAAAATGAAATCACTTTGAATGAAATATGCATTACCTAAATTTATCCATCTGAGTTGGTACCTGGTCTAGCGTAGTTAGCTAAGCTTTCCTTCTAATCAATGAAGATGGAAAGGCACTTTGAGAAGGCGGCTCCTCTCCCTGACACTAGACACCCACATCAGAATGGGGTGAATGATTGTCTGGAGGGACCTGTCTTTCCTTTGTCACTACAAGAAACTAACTGGCCTGGAGTAAAGCACCAGCTCTTGGATGTTTAAAATTGGGCTAGAGAAGATCCATGCTTTGTGATCATTTTCCATATGACTTCATAGCACCTGGTCATCTCTTTTTAGCTTTTAACTAATTTAGGAAAAATGGAAAAAGAACAGGATTAAATTCAACAAATCAGAATAAGAGTTTTGATGTGCATGATTTTGCACAGTGGATCAACTGAATGCGTTGATGTAGGGATCTTTTACACCCTTAAGGTCAAAGTTTATGTCGCAAATTTCAGTTTTGAGGGGTACCTCATCTCCAATACATATTTTATTAATATTTATTAGCACACTTGTCACATTTTGTATCACTGAATATATGGTATAGCTTTTCATTTGTTTTCCTAGAAGAGAGAAAATGAAACCCCTAGCTGAAGTCCTTTAAATTATTTTAAAATTCTTGTCTTATTTTAGAATATACAGCCACAGGAAATTGAGGACTATGATTAACATGGAGCAAAAATCCATATCCAAAGATGTGGTTTTCACAAGAAATACCAGAGGTGTTAGCGTTGTGTTGGCAAGCAAGAGTGTCTGAAATGTCAAGTTACACCAACGAAGCGTGGTACCACAGTACTTATTAGATAACAGTTTTTATTTCCCGTGTATGAAATCCTGACTGTGATTTTTACTTAATTCAATAGACTTTTTCCACTAGCTTCAGGTGGATCAAGCTTCTGCCTCCAAAGGATGCAGAAGCTTACATGGAGGAAAGTATTTCTGTTTTCATAAGAACATGATAAGAATTAAATACACCCACGTGAATTTGTAAGGAAGAACTTTCTTAACTCATTCTGCATAGGTCCGTGCAGTTAAGGCTTATTTTCTCCTCTAGCTTTCCTCATTGATGTAGGCACCACTGTGAATGCAGCCAGACTAACTGTGGGTGATGGGGACCTGCATTTCCTCAAAACCACATGTCCTGCTCCTGAAACACCACTGCTCAACGCAGCAGTGATCTCCACACAAGAAGATGTCCTGCTTAAGTGGCGGGTATACAGTCCTGATCTGCTCCACCGCTCTACAGCAGATCTGGGCTGCGTTGTTACCAGAGAGGGTATATAGACATACAGTATTTATTTAAAAGCTGAAAGCAGAAGTTGAGCGTACACTGAGAAGCAATTGTGAAAATTAATGCATTATTTTAGTAATATCACATAAGAAGGGTCAAAGGGGAAGGAAGGCCCTCTTTTTAAAAATATTTACTAATGGAGACCTGAGCAGATGCTCTGAAAGCAGCATAAACGCTTCTGAACATTTGCACTCTTTAATATTATTAATTTAGGTTCCTTTGCTAGCACCAGCTGATACTTATGGATACACTTCCCTCCTCAGTAACCAGATAGTTGATTAGGGCATATTGTGCAAATCTCTCGCTGTTCTGAGTGACTGCATTAGCTTTCCTGTTGCTCAGTACAGCAAAGGTACAACCTCAAAAATATTGCAATGATCAGCTAATGTGTAATCTTTACCCGCTGCGTGCAGATGTGTAAGACCTGAGAACCTAGACAGAGATTAATCATTTTAAAGAATCTCATGTCATAGCAGAAAGGAAGATGATCAGAATCACTAGTAAAACTGTGGTAAGTAATGAAATGGGTAGACCAACAAACTATGAGATACGATATAACTCACACTCCTCTTATTATGGATTATGCAGATTGTCTCTTACATGTGCCCGTTTCCACAGAGAAGGAGCTCTCGCCAAGAGCTCCAGACTGGCATCCAGTCTCTTTCTGGTAAATGACACAATCTGCTTTTTTTTTTCTCCAGCTCCCCTTATTATTCGAGCACCTTTGGGATGCTTGGTGTGTAAATCTGCTATGTGAAGTACATCATACCACCCTGAGAAGTGACTGTGGTAACTGGTGTTCTGCGTAAGGCTATTGGAAACAGTTTTCTGCTACGTAAACCTAGAGTGGGACTAGACGGCACACACGTAGGTGACCGGGGGTGGCATATTTCCTACCAAGCAGCTTCAGTGAAATCAGCTGGAGATAACATATAGCCATATGTGTAACTTTGAACAAATTTATGCATGAGTTATCCAATAGCACACTCTGTGGAATAAATCCTCTGTTTTACTCAGGAAACGTTTAAATTAGGAAAGATGTGTTGGAGATGTAGCGTATCTCTAAGACTGTAAGCAAATATATCCCACATGGCATCCATTTAAAATACAAAAAACATGTTTTGCAAGATCAAGCTCCCACAATTATGTATCTATATGTAACTCCATGCACACACAGCCTTAGTTATGCATGCTCCCAAACTACTAATGCTCCCGAGCTTTCTGCGTCTGAAGAAATACCTTCCTTTTTGCTTCACATTTCTGGTTTTATGTTACTTTACACTCCACCATCAGTGTAAATGTTAGAAGTCCAGGTAACCAAACACTTAGGCTCTGTTAAGAGTTACTCAAGAGAAACAGGCTTTTCCACAGTGTGATAGGAGAGCAGAGGGAGAGACATGGGACACTCCTGTCCCATCTACCCAAGCTGATGGAGGAGACCCCTACCATAACGTCTGCTGGCAGGAGAGCTCTTTACCCCACTGCCTCTGGGGTGAGGAGGGGTGGAAGGGTGAAACCATTTTGCCGCTTTGCTCGGGGCTTGAATCGCCTCCTAACCTCCCTTTGACTTTCTTAAGAGAGCAAACGTAGAGCAGCAGTGAAAAGAGGAAAATGTAGAGCACCAGTCTCTGGCAGCTCCAGAGACTGAAGTGAGAACCAGATATATGAACGGAAAATGTGCCTTGAGCCACACAAATCCTTTAACCTTGATGGGGTAAAGGGGATAGTTCACCCCAGGGGGTAGAAAGCTCTCAGCTTCCCCTTGGCTCCTTCTGTGAGCTTCCAGTGCGATAGACATCTCTCAGGTGGAGGGCGTCCTGTTCAGCAAAGAATGGAATGATGCTACACATTTGTTCCCACTACACTGATAAATGGCTATTTAGAGGAAACATTATTATTTTGGTTGAAATCTGATCTGAGTCAGACCGGAAGGAACAAGCTGAACTGCTTTTTAGCCATCCCTCTATTTGTTTCTAAATGTATATATAAAAATGTCGGACTTACAGTCTTCTTCAAGAGTCACTTTGGCTTGGTCTCCCTGCTAGAGGTCACTAAAGTTAAAACAGAAACTTTCCCACTGAATCATTTAATGACTGGAAATTGGAGGTAATAGACTTGAAAACGTATTCTCATTTCTGCAATTCAAAACCCTTTATCTGTGCCATGTAGTCCTGCTAGAAAGAGCAAAATGGCCTTTTACAAAGTCTATTTGCAGAATAGTAAGAAGTGTTAAGATGCCAGATGCATCTCATTATGAATTTTAATGAACAGATTCGCACCTTGTCCTCCATTAAATAAATTACATGGTCTATTCCAAACTCTTATCTGGCAAATTTAAAATTTGTTTCTAAAAAGTAGATTCTAGGAGAGTTTAGGACTGTTCCTCCAGGATTCAGGCCCTGTGGTCCGGTCTGACAAAGAGGGAGAAAGGGTCATGCTCACTTGTGTGGCAACACCCCACAGCTCCTCTCTGCCATCGAACACAGGGAGCACTGCCTGGAACATGATTAAAAGTGAGAGTCAGAAATCAAGATACTCTGGATTGCAATTAAAAGAGAAATAAATCATGCCATTTTCTTTTTATCTCAGGAAGTAAAGAGCTAAATTCACCCTCATCACGTAGAAACCTCCAGAAAAAGAAAACAAATATTACAGTGGATACTGAGGCATATTCTCGTCCCATTATTGCAGCAAATGCAATCTCTTTCATAACCAGCCCCTTTTGGATAATGGTTGGAGATATTTTTTCTACAACAGGCAAGTAGCTGAGTGTCTGAGCCTGAACTCTTCCTTGCCACTTCACCTCTGAGCAGGTTTGAAGCTTACAGGCTCCTTGAAGTTATAAGAAGGCATTGATTTCAGCGAGGGATGTTTGCAACACTGTACTCTGCAGGAGTGAAACTGAGGGGAGGAAAGAAGCTCCCCTTTCTCTGCATCCTGAAAGGAAGGATGTTGAATGCGCTCGTTTCAAACTACTAGTAATTGCAAAGATGAGTCTTAAAGTTGAAAATATGAGACATTAAGCTGCTTTGAATCAATGTAGTTTCACTGAAATCAGTGACTGCACAGTGCTTCAGAGAAGCAGAGGTCTTGGTCCTTCTCTGTTGCATAATAGTGTTTCAATTTTTCTCTATTTACGGGTAGTCAGAGTCTATTGCTGTAGAAATAGATAACAGACAACCTCCCTGAGATAAGTTCCTTGGGCCCATGGTCAGAATTCCTCTTGTGAGTAAGAAAAGCTGTGAAATTAATGGGATACACCCTTTTACTCTAACCCTTCCCCTCTAGAAAGATGGGCAGTTTGAATGTTCTAAATGCAACTATACAAATTGCAAAATTTCACTGAATATTATGGTTAACAGCTTACAGCATATATCCAGGAAGAAAACACAAGCATAGCCTTTTCCTCCTGGAAAAACCTGAATCCAGCCTTTTGCCTAACTTTCATTTCTTCAGTCTACCCATCTTCTGTATTTTGTACATTACATGCAGCAAATATTTATATCATTTTATTCTTTATTCTTTTAAACCGTACACACAGTGTCAATAGACTAATGAATGATGCTGAAGAAGACTCATGTCTTTGGCAGAAAACATCTGTATTAGGTCAAGGGGAAGAATGCAGGTATCTCATCAAAATCCTACGCATTTGGATATAAGTACAATATGTGTGTGTATATATAAAGGACATAAAGGAATAACTGGATTTAGTTTTAAATACAGCCCATTGCATGCAGGGACTATCTGATAACCAGACTTTGTCCACACACTATACATTTCCAGTTCTGTGTATTTTGCCAAAGCATCTGGCAAAATCTAGTACCTCCTTTGCAGTTCAAAAGACAGAGCAAAAAATGTTGGGTTTGCTTGTTTATTTCAAAGGGGAACTATTAGAAATCAATTACTATGTTTTTCTGGGTCAAGCAAATACAGGTGAATTAGATGAACGGGAAACCAAGTGCAAGCACCAACTATCATTAAAGCACCACTAGTTAAGATACAGCAGATTTATGAGCTTTATTTTCTACCTTAGGCCTGTCATATTTTTTCACCTTTACGTTAGTTAATTGCAGAGTAACATAAATTAACTTTGGAACACAGCAAAAATGGGAACTTTATTTATGAATTTCTTGGATTTCTTTACCCCAAGCCAAACAACTAAATTGCTACTTAGCATAAATTATTTATTGGCCCTGGCTCAATACCATCCAACACCAGCCCCTGGAGGTCTGGGAGATATAAAAGATTTAAAGCATCTGTGCGACAGCATTGGTGCAGCCACAAAGCTATGTTTCTTTCCAGAAGGGTCCACTTTATTTTGTTGTAAATAAATAGAGCCTAAATTTCAGGGGAGGGCTGGGTAGCTTCTAGCAGGACTGTAGTATTTTGCATATGTTAATTTCCCACAGTTGCATGACAGAGAGACATACACTGTTTGCACAACTATTCTGGGGAGACCTGTTGGCAAACGGATGCATTTTAATTTGCACAGAATACATGAGTGCTATCATTTTCTATCACTTTGTTTTATGTATATACCTGTATAAATAAATTACTAATCATATATACATATAGTCAATTCCTAATCTATCTTTATCATCTTTATCTATATATCTCTACATACATATAAGGAAATGATGAATAAAGGTGGGGTTAACTTGCAAAAGGGCGTATGCTATTCAGTATGTATTCACATGTGAAGCTAATCTCTAACTTTAGTTTGGTAAATATGTCCAAATAGCACCCCCATCTAGGCTGTTGTCTGCAAACTGTAGCTGATGCTGCACGGCTCCCATGAGCTTGCTCTCCACTGATGCACTGAGCACATCTGAAAGTAAATCCGTGATGGGCGTATTGGGTTGGCTCTTCCCCCTCTAGGGTCATTCTCCATCATGCTCTCCTCAAATTCTCTCCCTCGACCTTTGGTAACGGCAGAGGCTTGCACAGGACAAGATGCAGGACCCTGGTACGCCGGTGCCTCTCTCCAAAGAGAGAGTCCCTAAATGACAGAGCTGCAAATGAATACGTAGGTCACAACTCAAGCTCTGAGGGACCCCACACATCTGCACACTGATTCTTGACCATACAGCTGAGCACTTCTGAAAGTAAGTATATGGCATATATTTTGTTTGTTCTGTAGAACTAGCTTCTACAATACTTAAGTGGACAATTTACTCTGTCTCCTGTTATTTTTAAAAAAATTGTCTTATTTCTCTGTCAGAATGTCAAAATGAGGTAGAGTGAAAATTTATTTAAAGTTTTAGAAGGACTTGGAAAGACTTCTAGAATTATAAAAGCCCTTTCGCTTCATTAAAAATGTCCTATTTTGTTGTTGTTGCTTTTGTGGTGACTGTCTCCTGGGTAGTTGGTTCTGGCAGTGGGTAATCCTGCTATTAACAAGCAAAGAGCAGCTGCAGCAACATCAGTACAACAGTCTGTAGTGACAGCCCTTATCTCATACACGTACACGTACGCTTAGTTCTGCTTTCCTTGGCCAGTCCTGTTGGTTTGATAGTGAGTCCTGTTTTCAGGACTGGAGCTCAGGTAGCATGTGCATAGTAGAGTCTTTATATCACTGGGCACGAATTGACAAGGCTGTTCTAATACTTAAGAACAACAAAGGAAAAGTTTAAACTGCCTTCTTAATTCTTTTGTATAGGCTTTAAAAGTATATTCATTTTCAGTTTCATTGGCACTTAGAGAAACTGAAAAGTGCTCTGAGCAGCCTACAAGCAAGCAGAAAAATATTTACTTCTCTCAACATCCTAAAGCCAACACATACTGAACTGATGAAGGATGAGGAATGACGGAAACAGGACTGTGAGGTGATTCATGACTTGTTGCAAAGCAGAGGAGAAGAGCTGGGATGAGCAGATAGTTTCCTGTTTGCCAGTCCATTGCCCTAACCAGTAGAACAGGTATCCCACCAGAAAGATAGCTAAAATCCTGAAAGATTGTGATAATTTTTAAACACAAAACCACTGCTGCCTTCTCTCCATTGAGTTGTCCAGGAACTGTAAAGGATCATGGGCAATTATTGTGCAGCGAGTTATTTTCAAATAGTTAATAGACACGAAGAGTGAGAAGTTCCAGTGGTCTGAAGGCATGGATGTATTTACCTGGAAATGGGCCTGGACCTGATTCCGTGGTTGCTGTCATGGAGACCAAGGAGACCAGTCATGATGTGCAGTAAGCAGTTATCATCTGGGCACACAAATAAAATTTGGGCAGGTTGACCCCCAAGTACCATTAACAGAGGTACACACCACTTAAGCTTATACATCCTCTTCTGAGAGCTTGTTTGGCATTTACAATATTAGTAGTGGGAAAGAAACAGAATTCCCAAAATCCTGAGAATTTAAATGCAAATTGAAATATCAGATGATTTTTACTTTATTTCTAATAGTTTTTTATTGATGTGACTATTGCATTTCTCAATAAATAGCTTATACTACGGGAGGTATAGAGATAATCAAATTATAAAAATAGTCAGGAGAAAAAAAGCAATTACGCAGGGGTGAAAATGCTGTTTTTGAGGCATATCCAGAAAATCCATAATCATCAATAAGGTTTGGCCGATGTGCATTCAATAAACCCTTTGTATGAACTCACAATGATTTCATGCAAATAATGATTTCTTACATACAAATTTTTCTTCTTCATCTTTCTCCTCTTGCTTTGACAGTATGTTTTTTAATCACATCCACTTTACTGCGTTTAATTAATCAACCTGAGTCTCTGAAGAGTGGATTTTATAAAAGCTCTGCAACGCTCTAGAGGCACTGCTTGTTTTCTCTCGGTGCTCATTCAGAAAGGAAGACCTCTAAACCCTATCTGGGGCTATTCACACTTACTGATTCCCCATTGGTAATTCAGCTCAGAGTTTGGCATCACTGCTCAGGAGGTCTGCCAAGGAACCACATCTCCTGCTTCTGTGTTCAACACAATTTGCTCCTTGCTGGGTGTTCGGGATCTGAAAGTCCTGCTCTCAGTATGCCAAGTGTTTTGTTGCTAGTCATGTTCAACGCAATCCTTTATGACAGCAAAGTCAAGGAAAATCTTCCCTGCGTTTTTAAGTACACTCTTTGAACAACCTTAAAGGTTTTCCCGTATATCCTTCAAGACCTTGCTTTTGATCCACATCAAAACTAATCTGTCCGGGCTCTGCTTCCTTGTTTATGAAGAAGGAATATAGAAGGCCATTCATGATCTGGCATCATTCAGTACTGAACCGTTAAAAAAATGGGCTCAGACGAAGCCATTCTCGCGGTGACCTAAATAAAGGAAGCTTGCGATGAATCAGGAAACTTCTTCCCTTGCTGACTATGCTCTTACTACGTATTTGTTTAGAGGCATTCGGTTTATCTTGTTGCTTACATTTTTAACAACAACCTTTGCTCACATATAATTAAAATTACGATTTGCAAGTGAAAAATCAAAATAGCACCAAGTCTGAAATCAATTAAGATATATAAAACCGTCTCTGAGCTTTGTTTTGTGTTCCTGTTGACAGTTTTTCTCTCTCTCTACCGACATGAAAAATACCCCGATACTTCAACGCAAGCTGTCACGCAGAATCCTCAGATGCCAGTATCCAGCGTATTTGAAGAGTATGAGAAAAAACTGCCAGTGCCAACAGATTCCCTAATAAAAATAATAATGAAGTCTTGAGAACTGTCAGTCCTTCAATTATGCAGCTATGACAGTGGCGGCACATTTGCAAAAATCCAACCTTGCTACTGGAGGGCATGAAAAGGCCAATCAAGCTTCGGCAGGGCTAGACGTGGTCAGGCACAGTATTTTTGTTCTCTCCTGTACCGGCCAGCCATGTCTTCAGAAAGTTTAGCTTTAACTTTGGGATCAGCTTTGCTGACAGAAAGAACCGAATAAGTTAAACATAAATGAATCCTAATCCTGACAACCCCCCCCCGCAAAAAAAAAAAGCATAGTGAAATGCTCAGTATTAGTCTTGCAGCGCTCCTTGGATGAGGGCTCTCAGTGACATTAAATCAAGCAGCTAGCTAGAAACCAGGTAAAGCCAGCGGAAAAATATGATCTATTCTTCTACGCTGTCTCTAAAAACTGTGGGTTGGGTGCTACTTTTGTTAGGAAAATAACATTAGGAGGATATTTGTATAGAGCCTATCATTGCCTTGATAAGACTGACACTGAAACTAGTAATCAGTGAAATTGGAGGCATCATATTTCTTGTTTGAAAAAGAGCAAGGTATTGGCACAAAGGAAGAATCCATCTCAATTTGTTCTGGAATTTCCTGATTGAGATCTATCAAAATGGTATCTCTTACTTAGTCATAACTTAGGTGTAGCTTTCAGAGAAAGCCACTGTCACAGCGAGAGATAAGGCATAATTACCGACAACTGGTAAGAGCTCAATCTTTCTCTTTACGCTTAACAAATAAAAATAGATTCACTTTCTCATTGGTTAAATAAATGGCACCTATTAAAGCATGAAACCTGAAATACTCTCTTGTGATGTTACAGTTTCCACCTGAGCACTAACCCAGCGTGTTCTTCTGTAACTGTATGAGTCCGGTAAAAGAGGGATCAAATACAGTCTCGTTTTGCCTGTTGTTCGTAGAAAAACAAGAGGTCACAATCCCCCCACGCCCAAGATCTTCCCCCAGGTGAATGGGTTTGTGAGTTTCCCAAAACGATCATCGTGAAGAGAAAAACCGAAGGGCTGAGGGAGCCAACAATGACATGTTTCTCCCTGCACATGCCTGTAGCTGCTGGACCTGAGCAGGTCTCTCCGTACAGCCCGCCTGTAATGTGTCCCTGTGCCAAGGGACAAATTAACTGATGGCATCTTTGGACTACCTCGAGCCAAAGAAAGGCCACAGCATGTTTTGCTCCTTCACATCATGGTACACAGGAAGGCGGCTTGACTCTTTTTCTTGTAACGTCCCGAGCCACGTATAAGATACTAAAAAGGAGTGAGAAATTGCTCCAGCCAGCCGTACCTTCCTTTAAAAAAACACAATTACTTTTCACAGTGATACAATGTGACAGAGTTTCTGATTGTTCCTTCTCCCTCTCCTCCACAAGGTACACACTTGTGGTACTTGGTACACAATAAGGATTCCTCTGGAGGGAAAATGTAGCGCTGATAGGAGTGCTGCGGTTTAATCCTCCTTTCTTTCTTTCCCTTCTCCCTTCCCCAGCCCCCTCCTGCCTCTTTGCCCACCCTCCAGGCTCTTACGGGAGTTTCCAGGTAACTAAAGGCTTGCAAAGCCAGCGTGTCGGACGACAGACCAGACAACTGCAACATTTAGGAGTAGAGTGACATTTCATTTCTTTAACTCTCCCTCCTCCCGAGTCTCTCACAATAAGGCTCCAAGCCATTCTTCACGTTATATATAGTTCTATTACTTTTTTGGTTAGGAATTGGTAATATTTTATATTGTAGCAGGCATGTGTCAATGAATCACTCTGTATCTCCTGGCTGTAGAATTATGGCTCACTCAAAAACATTGAACAGAGGAGCAGTAATCATGGGTTTATTTTATTGATTTGGGACAAGAAGAGTAGGCGTGCCATCCTTACGTACAGCAGAAATTTCACTGCACCAGTTGTTTCAATTTTTAAAGTGTATATTCAGTGAGACGTGACTTTTGCTAAAGTAGAGATGTGTACCTTTTTTTCTTTTTTCTTTGGTGTAACAGCTGTGGGCAATGCAGTTGTGCTAGCACACCGCAGAGGTGACCATAATGGCTTAGAAGGTCTCAGACAAGCTCATGATGTCTAAAGCTAAGGGCTCCCTGGGAGGAACTAAGTTTGGGATGGTGGAACCCCACCTTGTCAGGTGCTGCTGGATGCTCTTCACATGGAATGAACATTTCAGCCTCAGTGGTGAAGCAAGTGCTCGACAGCTCAGACGGACTGGGAGCTGTGTCAGGATGAGTTGTCTCTACTCTAGCTGATCTCTTGGGTGACGAGGTGGAAGATGAGGCTCAAGCACCAACCCACCGCCACTCCTCCCCTGCAGGGCTGAGACACATGGAGTATTGTGGGATGGTTTGGCCCCATCAGCGAAGGGATTTGATGCAATTCATTTTGGGGAATTCTGAACAATTTCATGGAAGGCACAGATCTCAGAGGTTTGACTAAGGGCAATGACTGCCCAGACAACTCCGCTGTGGCTGGGACAGACCCACGCTACTGCCAGGTGGATGAGTTCAGGCAAGAGAAGAGTGCTAGGCAGGCTTCTGAGGAGCTCTACGTGGCTGGGTTAGCATACCATCCTGGCGCAGAGCTCCTCACTTTGATCAGCAGGGTCGCACCGTGCTCTGGGCGACCTCAGGGAGCCTCTTTCCCCCCACTCCTCCCCACCTTGCATTAACCCAACAAGTCTGGTTTTCTCACACTGTCCCCAGTGCACGGAGCTGCCCTGCGGCCACTGTGTTCCCCTCCCTGACAACATCGACAGTCTTTCCTCCTGCTGCCTGCAGACCCGAGAGATGTTTCAGAGTAAGTTATAGAATAGTTGAGGGTGAGAAAAAGTCTGGATCTTGGTTATGCAGAGGGAACTGAAAGCACTAAGGAAGGGGGCTATTCATTTAGCAGATGCCCTGACATAGCCCCTCTCTGGGAAGGATGTCCTCATCCACCCTAGGGGTGACTTTGCTGACAGATCTCTCCGTCCTCAGGGGAGCAGAGGAGGACTCAACCACCTGCTCTCCATGTTTTCTCTACTATTGCAATGATGAAGAAGGAAATCATTAGACAGACCAGACTTCCAGCTCCCATTATTTTTAACAGGCGTTGGCACATCTAATTTGAAATGCACAATGCAAATATTTACCTTCAAGTGTCAAAGGAGACTATAAAGATCTTTATGGATCTTCACACTTCAAGGACTTAATTCATTAAAAATAATTATACATATGTGGGGATTACTTCCACAGTGGAGCTGAGATATGCAATCGGTTGCCAAGTAAGGAAAGTACAACATGCACGCTATACGTCTGTGTGTCAGCTTTTATGTGAGAGAGGAGGGCTCTCGTACATTGGAACATATGTGTGTAAACAGGGCTGAGAGGAGATCTCGCTGGAATTCACCGCTGAATAAATTAGAGAAAGTCGCCGTGTGGCTCTGGAGGCTCCCAATGCTGCAGACAAGCTCTTTTGTGCTTGCCCACCTCCTTCACCTCAGCCTGAATACTCCGCATGCCTCTTCATTTTAGAATGAGAGCAGTTTTAGGAAGAAAAATATTAGAAATTGGCTTTGATTTTCTTTGCCCCTCAGAGATTTCAAGGTGTCCAGCAATTTCTTTCCAACGGTGCCAGTTTTACAAGATTGAAGCTTTTAGCCTCAAATTTTGATTTATTCTGTGAGAACAGACACACAGAACTTTCCCAGCCCTGATCCGTGCTGGGTGTTTAAGGGGCAGATGCTGCTATTTTGAACAGGTAACTGGAAAAAAATTTACTGCTGAAGTCAACGGCCGAGAGGAGGCAGTCAATTAAGTTCTCAGACACTAATAATCTGTTCTTACTTGTAAATCACAGCGACTCTGTTTTAAGTGCTTGGAAAACTTCAAGCATCAATCATGTAATAACAAGCGCCTTCTTTTTCAGAAAATAATGTTAATAATTTAGCTGTCTGGTTACCGCAAGGAGCATCTATTGAATTGACCTACTTGTATGCCACCCCCACCCCAAACTGCGAGAGTACCTCAGCGCTCATCACACGCGCTAAAAAGTAGCGGGGAAAGAACATCTCTCCTTTCTCTCTGCTCGTGCTTCAGGTGCAGCGGTTTTGAAGAACAGCTGTCATAAACAGGCGCTTATTCCTCCTTGTGAAGAATCCCACGGCCATTTCCCTTGTCTCACCTCAGAGGATGTTCACACCTAGGCTCAGCCCCTGCGAAAGTCCTGCTGGCCACGCTCGCCGGCCTTCCAGCATTGTCACGGTCCCTGCATCCCGGGGGCTCAGTTGCCTGTGGGGACCACGCTCAGGAAGGGAGGAAAGAGCCTTTGGGGGATCAGGACAGAGACAGGGAGATCTTGCAGTATTATACCATATTTTCTTAGTGCTATGTATTACCTGTGCTCGATAGGGAGACGGCTCCGGGAGCGGAGTCTGAGGATGAAACGGGCACAGCAACACGAGCTACTTAGTGGATTTTCAGCTCAATTTGCACCAGTTGGTGAAGCCCTGAGACTTCGGCAATTTAGTCCACTTTTTAGATAATGGATCTTATCTGTCTTCGTAGAACAAGTTTGCACTTCATAAAATGTTATAGAATTTCACTGGCTCTACTTGACACAACCCAGCTGCTGTTGCTGGTAATGAAAGTTTTATGGCATATGAAGTGCATTAGGGCATTATTGGGAATCTGTTGCAACATCAGACATTTGCCTTTGACATCAGAAAGGTGGTAAACTAATGATGAAATGTGCTCCGAGGGTACATCTGGTTTAATAGTGCCTATTACATTTGACACAGACAGGCATGAAGCATGTTATCTTGCATTTTTGCAAATAATATTTATTCCACAAAGAAGTTCACGCATGCAGAATAAATAGCACCTTCCTGGTGAAAGCATATAATTAGCTGAAATCCAAGAAGTGACAAATACTTGCTTTGCCTGAAAGTTACTGGATGAGACTCTCAAGTTTCAAGTATTTCAGAGACAGAAACGGCAGCCTTCGCTGCTTCCTAAGTACTTCGTGCCACTAAGTGACACAGGTTGCAGGTAGCAAATTTCTAGCTAATGTGGAAATCATGCTCCCTGTTTCATCTCTCTGCTCTGTTCTCCATTCCGTTTTTGCCCTCTTAGAGCTCTTCACACCTCCATCCTTATGGGTGATTCAGGGAAACTGTCGCACCTTCCAAGTATCATGGACTAAAGTCCCTCAGCTGTTCTTTAAGCTGCCTAAAAATGTTCCTTTTGAAAAAAAAAAAAAACAACAACAAAAAAACCCGGCTTTCCAATCAAAAAATGCTGTTGCAACTGAATTAACTTGTATTTCATTAAGTGCTGCCTATATTGTTGTTTTTGTTTATCCGGGGAAAAAAAATGACAGCTTCCCATTCCAACACTCGCAATAGCGTGAGTTTTTCATTTTGAAATAACTTTCGTTAGGAAATGTTTAAATGTATCAAAGTAAAATGCATCGAGTGACCCCAAATATCTATGAAAAATCCATCGCCTACTGATATGATCTGATAAACCCCAGGAGATTAATTAGTCTTGGCCATGTGACTTTTCAAGCGCTAAACATGGCTGAAGGGGTTTTTCTTTTTGTAGTGTAAGCCTGTATTTTCATGTATTTATATAAAATATATAACATATAGGGAATTTGTTACACGGTAGCATTTACCACTAGTATGATTATTTTACCCAAAGTATGAAAATCTCCATTTCACCAAGAGCTATAAGGCTATTTTCGTAATGCGACTAATTCAATGTAATTTTTCATCCATTAATTCAAAACTGCTCCTTTTCAATTGCTTTAAAGTAATTTGTACAGTAATTCAAAAAATAGTATGAAAATAACCTTTATTTCCCTTTTAAGTCAGAGGGTACCACATACACACTGAGTAATCTAGACCAAAATTTTCTCTAAGATATGGACTACAACGTCTTTAAATAGACCGTATGCTTTCTCTTCTCTTGTACAAAAAGGAAAAAAAGCGAGGAGCTTCCCCCCAAGATACTCAGCATTGACTGAGCTGCGCTCGTGCCCTGCTGCATCTTGAGGAGGTCTGACGTATGTCCGCAGGGTTTCTAGTTCCAGACAAATGTCCAGACAACTGAATCATTTTATTCTAGTGTTAAAATGAGAAGAAATTAAACTTCCATAAAAACCCCTAACCGTATCAAACTCGAATATCTTTCCTCCCCCTGCTCCGTTTATGCAAATACATTTATAATGTTTCATAAACCAGCAGCGTAGCAGCTTAAATGTTTAAAAATAAAACTTCTGCTGAGGCATTAACTTTAATTCATTTCAAAGTGCCCTTTTTCTTTTTTCTTTTCTTTTTTTTCTTTTTTTTTTTTTTTTTTTTGCTATGGATTTTGTGAATTAATGTTATATTGTGTTGGGGTTGGGATTTTTCTTTCGCTGTGAATTTCTGTCCTCATTTGGCTTTGCAGGCAGCCCTTTCACAGTGCGGAGCTGTTGCAGGTGAGGAGCACCCGTGCCTCTGCCAGGCAGGAGCATGTGTTTGATACGGATGCTGACGGGTCAGAGGCTGTCACCGTTCATCCTAAAAAGCTATTTCTGACTAACCGTCAAAATAGAAACGCGCTGTAGTACGGCTACCAGGCTCAGTATTGATTTCCCATCTAATATAATATCATGATTGTATATTACTTGTTTTTGCACTTTATTATTCCCTGGGATGTTAACTTTGAAGTTTTAAAAGCATTTAGTTCTACAGCTGCAATCCTTAACACCTCTGCACACTTCTACGCGTCACTTTGTCACCTTCCTCTCCCCCATGTGTTCAGCTCACCTGGTGCAGGGCAAAAACCCTTCCTCCTCGCTTCATCAGGAGGTACCAACTCCTGAAACACCAAAACGTGGTTTTGAAAGATGTAGCACTATTAGAAAAGGGATTCTTAAAAAAAAATAAAAAAATTAGATAAGCAGCTGTCTCCCCTGAAACACCTTTACAGGGTAAGAAGAGGAAGGTTCATTGGAGCGCCCTGCGCTGGTGAGGACTTCAGGGGACTTGACTTCAGTATTGACTCTCAGAAAGGGCCAAACACTCCCCGCTGGTCCCTCTCCCCTTCTGCCGTCTCGTGTCCACCTTGCCCCTCTGGACTTTGAGATCTTTGGGACGTTCTTTTGCTTATCCACCAATCAGCTGGGTTCTCCTACATGCTGCTGTAGATATCTCTGACAATCCAAGTCAATTAGAATATAAAAATGTTCAATTGAATTCTCCTTTGTTCCCTGATGATATTCAGGAGGACAGCACATGGTACCTGCAGATGGATGGCAGCTAAACAGCCATTTAAAACTGAAAGCAGAAGTGCAAGTTTGTTTTCATTTGTTTCCTATCTCTCGTTTAGATACGGCAAAACATTTATTAATCCTCCTTCGAACCATATGCCATATGTCTAATGAGTGGTAGGTTAAGTTAATCATATAAAACCAGCCAAGTATAGCAAAAAAACCATTGCGAAGTAGGTGAAAAAGCTAATACTCTAGATCTGAGTTACTTAAATAAATGAAGGAGATGAAGAATATGCAGTGTCAGGCCCTCCAGGAAGTTCAAATAAATACTGAGTCAGCTAAAATTTTTCTGTGTATTTGAGGTGCTCCCTTGATAACTTTTGAACTGCTGGCTGGGACATCTTCACAGCTTTTGTGAAGGCTCATGCTGCATGTATTGCTGGCCCTGCTTTGTAAGGTTTAGGAATTATTCTTCATCCCTGGAAAGGTGATGGAACAGCTCATTCTGGATATCCTCTCTAAGTATGTAGAGGAAAAAAAGGTTATCAGGGGTGGTCAACATGGATTTACCAAGAGGAAATCATGCTTGACCAATCCGATAGCCTTCTATGGTGGACCGACTGGCTGGGTGGATGAGGGGAGAGCAGTGGACATTGCCTACCTCAGCTTCAGCAAGGTTTTTGACAGTGTCTCCCATAACATCCTCATAGGTAAGCCTAGGAAGCATGGGCTAGATGAGCGGACTGTGAGGTGGATTGAGAACTGCTTGAATGGCAGAGCTTAGAGGATTGTGATCAGCAGCGCAGAGTCTAGTTAGAGGCCTGTAACTAGTGGTGTTTCCCAGGGGCCAGTACTGGGTCTGGTCTTATTCAACATATTCATCAATGACCTGGATGAGGGGACAGAGTGTACCCTCAGCAAGTTTGCTGATGATACAAAACTGGGAGGAATGGCTGACACACCAGAAGGCTGTGCTGCCATACAGCAAGACCTGGACAGGCTGGAGAGTTGGGCAGAGAGGACCTCAGTGAAGTTCAGCAAGGGCAAGTGTAGAGTCCTACACCCGGGGAGGAATAACCCCAAGCACCCGTACAGGTTAGGGCTTGACCTGCTGGAAAGCAGCTCTGCAGAGACGGACCTGGAAGTCCTGGTAGACAACAGGTTGACCATAAGCCAGCAATGTGTCCTTGTGGCCAAGAAGGCCAATGGCATCCTGGGGTGCATTAAAAAGAGTGTGGCCAGCAGGTCAAGGAAGGTCATCCTCCCCCTCTACTCTGCCCTGGTGAGGCCATATCTGGGGTACTGTGTCCAGTTCTGGGCTCCCCAGTTCAAGAAACTACTGGAGAGAGTCCAGCAGAGGGCTACAAAGATTGTCAAGGGAATGGAGCACCTCTCTTATGAGGAATGGCTGAGAGACCTGGGTCTGTGTAGCCTGGAGAAAAGAACACTGAGAGGGGATTTCATCAAGGCTTATAAATATCTAAAAGGTGGGTGTCAAGAGGATGGGGCCAGACTCTTTTCAGTGGTGCCCAGCGACAGGACAAGAGGCAATGGAAACAAACTGGAACATGGGATATTCCATCGCAACATGAGGAAAAACTTCTTTACTTTGAGGCTGACAGTGCACTGGAACAGGGTGCCTGGAGTTACTGTGGAGCCTCCTTCTCTGGAGATATTCAAAACCTGTCTGCATCGTTCCTATCCAGCCTGCTCCGGGGGACCCTGCTCTGGCAGGGGGGTTGCACTAGATGATCTCCGGAGGTCCCTTCCAACCTCTACCATCCTGTGATTCTGTGATTCTCAAGGCTTAGCAGATATAGATATCTATACAGGACTTTATCACACGATTGCTTTAGGCTGTAAGGAACCAGTGGGAAACTGAACCCAGAGGTTTCCCAGGCTCACCTGTGGAGTATCCGAATTACTGAATGAACCCATGCCTGAGTTTTCCAGACATCTTTTATTGAAGAAGTGACATGACTGCTCACAAACTGTGATAACACAGAACATCTGCAAACTTAGCAAGGAAATGCTGGAGAAATTTGGGTTTTTTTTTTTTTTTTTCTTCACCGTTCTCCCACTTTTATCAGGTTGTGGTATCTGTTACGATCTTCTTGCCTGGACAGCAAATGCTGACTGTGAAAAATGAGTGTTGACAAATTCTGTGCAAATTTCTGTGTGTCGTTCGGTGCCAAGTTATAACTTGCAACAGCTCTTCTATTCTCTAGAAATTAGCCTGCAATGCTTGCCAAACTGGAGCAGTTTTGTGGCTTGTGCAAACAGGACTAGGAAGACACCATCATATTCTTTTTACTCGAGCCCTAATTTGACCTAAAGATTTGATTTCCAGCTTCCATAAATTCAATATACTACTAAACCACTCCTCCAGCTAGGCCCTTGAGTCCTTTACTCGCTGGAAATTATGCTCCTATTTAATTATAAATATTTATAAAACCTCTGTGATCTTTAAGAATGTGAGAACTATCTCGGTGTTTATAATTGTTATAAAAAATATCCCAAACCCACTAATTGAATGAATCTTTCAAATGTGAGTAATTTTTTATTTGAATTCTACATCCTTATGTATTATGTAACAATTAGTAACGATGTGATGGATAATTTTTTTGGAACAGTTCCTGATTCCATTACTCAACTACTCGATCGACCAGTAATTATGAATCATATCTTTAATTAGCTGCCGCTCTTCAGAAACATATGAAAGCCAAGGGCATAAAGTAATTGGCATAAAAGTTTTCCTAATTAATTTATCTGTCCATGTGAGTAACCGGGACTGGAGTCAGGGGAACATTTATAACTCCAGGAAGGCCAGCCCTAAAACCCAATGTCAAACGAGATTTATTTTTCTGAATTATAAAAAGAACAACAACAAGCCACAAAATTACATTATCCCCAACTCCAACAATGCAGCACATAATGCGTTATTTGGAGATGCGCAAAAACTTCTTATTGATCCAATTCATTTTCATCGTATTCTCTAGTGGGTCTTTCAAATCTCTCTGGCTATTTCCCTCATTCCACATAGTAACAGTAATCAAGCACATTAAGCAATTCATTAAACAACAGCCCCACTGACCACAGGGAGTATTACAGCTAACATTCATTAGGCAACCAGCAACTTTATTTAAGCAGAAGAGAGCTCGGGAGTGCAAGACTCAACTCTCTGTCTTTCGGGAGGAGCTGGTTGCCCACCTAGGCAGCACTGCATCTGCTTTTCACAAACCATAAAACCTTTAAGCTGGCTGGCACAGACAGTGCCTTTTTCCAGGAGCCGCCTGGGAGAGAAGACAAAACGGAGTGTGTGCTGGTCTAATTCTCAGCCTGCCAAAGATTAAGTTAAGATCTGAGCTCATTGTTAAGTACGCGTTGTTAAGATTTATGCCCGATATAAAACTAAAACCTTACAGTATTGATATTTAGGTCCTATATTTTTCAGATCTGATTTCAAGAGGGCAAAAGTTGTAAAGCATCCAGGTTTGTTCATTTGAATATCCTGGCTTGCCTGGCACTTTGCAGTAAAAATGATATATACTGTCCTTCATAATAACAGAGGAAAGGCTAAAACAACAATGGGAAAAGAAGCCTTTCTACAAACAAAAATTAAAAAAGTGTTAGAAAAGTTTCACTAACATTTGGCCAATGTGCCTGTATGGTGTTTTGGTCCTAATTAACGAAGGATCTTAGCTTCACATTTGTTGCAAAGTCTCTGAAAAGGAGATAATTCTTACAAGCAAATATACTGCTGTTCTCTTGCTTGCTTATTTATTTATTTCTTTTTTAAAGAAAGGACCATATTACAGAAAGGAGGAGACGAAATTAGAAAATATTACTTAGCATTACTGTTTGTGTAAGGATTCCTACAGAAATCCGAGCTATTTTCTTAAAAAATTGACACTCCTTAAACCAATGTTTAAGTAGCTATTTCCACAGTCTACTCGGTGATTCTGCAAAATGAGTATATATGCACAAGGCTAAATAAACCCACCTTCCCCTTCCATAGTGTTATTATTTTCTATTACTCCTATGAAAGCATAACCAAGTTTGGCACAGTTACTATTAAATCATACAATGCTTGAAATGACTTGGCTTCTTGTACGGTGTAACTTAGCATAACTCCCTTGATTTCAGAGGAACTAGATAAACTGAGAAGCTGATTCATTTTGTCACGGCCCTATTCCGGCTTCAGAAGCCTCCACTACAGCATTCATGTTATTTCCTATTGCTGGTACAGAAATTATTAAGAGTATTAAAAAGAATTAATGGCATTACTGATTACTGACACTTATAACTGGAGGGTAGAGTTAACCCTACTATAATATGAAAATACATTTCTGGGGTGTTTTAATTATTTGAGACCTGATGATTAAACGTGCAAACTGACTTCTCCAGAGTAACTTTTCCTGCTAGGACACCAGCTTTCTTTCTAAACCTTGTATCTCATTGGCAAAATACCAGATTCATTCTTTCTACCTCATACGTATTGATTAAGCATTTGAGATGGTGCCATCAGTAAATAAAAAAAAATAAATTAAAAAAAAAATCCCCATTTTACTCAGTATTCTGTAGTAGCAAGTATAAAACCAGAACATGAGGCCAATCTGACAGAGTGGTGCAGTTCGAGGCCCTGTGGAAACCTGGGCTCAAGGCTCGCTTCGGTCTTGCTTTCTGGGCTGTCGTGGCCAGAAACGTGGGAAGAAGTAGGAGGGTCCTTGCCAGAAACGTGATGTTTGTCCTCTCTGGATGGACCTGTCCCTGGGGGGCAGGAGTCTCCCACTGAGGAGAAACCACAGGGCAAACTCATTGCCCTACATTAAGGAAGATGGAGCTTTACAAGGGATGGGGCTTAATCCCAGAAGGCAGCTGGAGAAGTCGCTTGAACCCTGCTTGTAGGGAAAGGTGGCAAGAGGCAGACAGGTGGTGGGCCAAAATGCTGGTATGAAGATGAGCTCCAACAAGCGGTGGGGGCTGACAGGAGAGGACCAAACTCAAATACAGGCCATCAGGCCCCACTGCCTCCTGTGCTCCGCTGGTCACAAGCACTATCGTTCATAAGAAACCATCAGAGAATAGGACATTTATCTCACTCAGACAACTTGACAGCCTTGTGAGCAGAGTGTGTTTGGTTGTACGACTAAATATTTTGGGATAACATGAACCCTGGGTCCACGTTTCTGTCCAGGCAATTCAGAGCCCATACAATAGCCGAATCTCTAACCTTGTTACCAGTTTTAAAGGGCAAAGAGGGTATTGTGCTCTTTCACGACACAAAGCCTGCGATTTCAACTCTGTCAAACTACCCTTGGAAAACAGAGCTAGTGACTTATTTTATTAGCAACAGAAAGTATTACAAAAAGTGTATCTAACATATACAGCTGACTGCTTGTATTTCCTGTACTCGGTTCCGATACCGGCATATAAATGCATTTGTACTAAGGCGGAGAGTTTATTATATATGATGAATGGCACTGAAATACCAGTTTTATCCTTCCTGTAAAAACAGGGGCCATAACTCATGACAGGTGCAGCCTCCAGATGCCAACAGTGCTATTGGTTTCAGGGCCAGGACCAGGAAGACACACATAATTTGCTAATTCCTTCCATTATATTATTATATTCTTACCTGCAGTGTGAGACAGCTTATCATGGAATCATTAGAGCGAAAACACACGTTTAACATTATATTACCAAAAATTAAATGTGTGCTACAACTCTAGCACCTTTCAAACATTATGCATTATATGCTGAACTCCAAGAGAATGCAAAGTGTTTGTTTTATTTTTATTTATTTTCTGTATCTGGAATGTTTGAAGACCATCTTTTTACGTTGGGAACTTTTAGAGGTCTCCATCATCATAATATCTGGGCATGGAGGTCCTTGCTATATATAGGCTTTCATGACAAAGGACCACTGAGCACCTCCATGGGCCCTGGAACGTACGTGGCTCCTTCTTTCTGCTCTAGTTCCTTCTGATTTTACCCCCCTAGATGGGGACTACTTAGCTGTTACCACATAGCAACAACTGCTGTAGTAATGGAGGGGAGTTGTTGCTCCATTTATTAATACTGCAGGACCATTGGGGAACTTGTTCTGCACTCCCCTACAACCTTGATTACACCACCAGAATTAGGATAATACTGTAATTCCTGCTTTATAGGTGAGATGAGGCACAGAAAGGAATTTACTTGTCCAGACTTCCCGTAAGGAAACTGTAACGGTGCAGGGATGCAAACCAGGGTCACCCAAGCTCCAGGTAAATGCTGTAATCACTGGACCAGTGGGCATTTAATAGCTTTCAAATCATCTTTTTTCTTATTCTGTTTTTCCACCACTTTTAATTACCTCATTGATTTCAAAGAGCTCCCACTGCCTTTTGGAAAACCTTGAAAAGCATTAATTTTTAGAAACAATTCTGCTGATATGTAGTTTACCTTATATAGCTTTCTTCCTTTCTTATTATGCAAATGCCTTTGGAAGAGAATAAGTGTACTTCTGAAGAATTGCCCTGCTAATACTGCTTATTTGTGTCTGAAACCATTCTCATCTTGCTCTTGTAAACACAAGCAGCAGCTATAGAACATGCAGGAGAGCAGACTATGAATCAAGTTCACATTTTCCTTAACTATTTTGTGAAGGCGCCTTGAGAATACTGAGAGTTTGCAGTTCTACCCTATCTGAGGCTCAGATTTTATTTTCACTGAGTTTTTACAAAAACGGCCTCTGTAAGAAAAGATTTGGCTGCATTAGAATTGCACTCTCCTGCTGATCTCTGGTATGACAGATGGGATCAACTGAGCTGCTTTAAATGACAGTCACCGCAGGAGGACAGAAAGGGAAGGGGACTTGCCATTACTTACAGCCCATCAAAACACAAGTCTGACTTTATTAAGATATTCATGGTGTCCAACATAACACTCACACAAGCTATCCAACAAAACACAAGCTAAATCACTATGCGGCAAGTACAAACTGGTTGAAGACTTCTGTTTCGAGAACGGTCACCAGCATCTTTCTGCCCAGAGAAGATGCAGGTGGGCCTTGCAACGCATGGCGCAGAGACCACACATGGCTTGAGAGGAGGCTGGTCTCTTCATCATGCCCGCGATGGAGGAGAACGTAGAAGTTAGAAGGCGGATGAGCGTGGGAGGTGTAGCAAAGATCGGAAGAGGACAGGGTTCAGGAAAATACTAGAAACTGTGTGCTCGCTTCTACAACCATCTTCTGCCTCCCTTAGAGCTTCTTGACCTCAACTTCCTTTGAATTGCTCTTCATCCCTTTCCCTCTCTGCTCTCCCCAAACACAGATGGTAAATAGAAATTAGCCATGCATGTAACGTGGGTAATCAAGGTTGCCCTGGTTGCATCCCAATGCAAGGGTTGAGAGAGCAAATCTCTACATTTTAATGTTCCAACAGCGTTTTCAAGCCATCTTTACATTCATTCTGATTACATCATCCACTTTGGTTCCCCTCTCCTTACTCTGTCTTGTCCATAGAGGTTTAAACTCTCGAGCCAGAAACTGTCACTGTGTTTGTACAGGGCCCAGTACAGCAGGGTCTTGTGCTTGGCTGATCTCCAGGTACAAGTGTATAAATCCAATCAATAATAAAGTACGGTTCAACTACAGTTGGTATGCATGCAGGCGGTATAATTTAATTTTTTTTCATAGCATATAAAAATGCTTAAACCTATACTATGAACAATTTCATTGTCAGGCTCCACACCACTAAATCTCCCTCACAAACTCTTAGAGTTTCAAAGGTACCTAGGTGCCCAATTCCCCTTTCGTTTCATCCGATACCTTTGAGGAAACTAAGCTAAATTTCTAGGATCTACAATTTATATCCAAGATCCAATATCTACATCACACCTAGATTTCACCTGAGCCCTTCCCCTGGCATGTGTAATTTTGCCCTTGCAGCAGACTTCCAGCTCTGGATTTGCAAGCGGACCACAAAAGTGAACACACGCGCATGCGGTTATCCTACAGGACTGAAGCCAAGTTAAATATTTTTTTTTGAAATGCATTCTGGTGTCATGGATGGGAACTGAGGCTGTTCTCCCACAGATGTGGCCTCCTTCAGTCTCGAGTCACATGTCTAAATCATTAGCTGCTCAATGTGTGATCAGCAGACCAAGACATCTGCTTCTTTCTAGGGGTATCTGGGGCCTTGTTGAATACGGTTGCAAGGTGTTGTCAGAGAAGATGCTAAGGTACAACCTGTGCACGGAAACTTGGCACAGGGATCACAGTGAAATCCCCACTCTGACACTTTAAACTCCACCATGCCACATCCGTAGCTTACAGACTACCTTTTTAATTTTAGGTCTCCACCATCTTTCAGTAAAATGTGAGTTATAAACAGCTAGAAATGAAACATTTTGCCACTTCAATTTTAAATCCATCACAGCAACCTTCTTTCTGTCTACTAAGATGCTACATTTGCCTTGTACCTATTGGAAAAGAAGATACAAATGGATGGAAATTAAAGGAAGCGACTAACTCAATTAAGTTGGGATAACAATTTATCAGGACTATTTAGTTCTCTGCAACACTTTATTAGTAATAAGTATACCTAAAACAGTGTTCTATATTCTCCAGCAGTGAGAAAACATGAAAACAAATTGTAAATATGTCATCAGTGAAACGCAAGTATAGAATATCAGCAGCTTATATCTTCTTTTTCTTTACCCCATTAAAAAAGGTTTGATGAGTGTAACTGTGGTTTTGCCAATTTTCCTTATACTTTTCTTTAAATTTATGGAAGTATATCGTTTTGGTGCTTTTTACTATCTGTTTGAAAAACACTGGAGCAAGAGAAGTACTTATTATAGCACTATATTTCTGTATCACCCTGTATTAACACGTATTTTCTGCACATTTCCTTATGCTGGACTGACAAACACTCACACAAATCAACCCAGACAGTTCCATGTAAATAACCTGATACCAAACTCTTCCTAATTAGAAAGTAATTCGCTGTTTTCCATAAAGATATGTAATTAGAGGTTTTTTTTTTTCTGCATGAAAGCTTGGAAAGTTTGATGGTTTTTTCAAAGCTTTACCAGTTGGATCTAGGAATAATTTAATCCTGACTGCAGCAGGAGCGGTGTGCAAAGAGAGGCTAGATGCACAAAAACCTTCTTTGTCCGAGGTCATCCTGGACTTTTATCTGGGATCTGGGTGCACTGGCAGATTTAGGCTATTTTGAGGGTTCCTGCTGCAGCGCAGCGTGGGAGCCAGCGGGCGCGGGGAGAGGGTACCCCAGCAGAAGCTGATGTTCTTGCACCCCCCGGCTCTCCCCTGAGAAACCTGGAGCAGAGCAGAGGACAGACTGGGCAGCGCTCTCAGCTGAGCCATTCGAACCCAACCCCAGAGATTCAATGCTAAACGTTTACGTAAAAAAGAAAATAATCCCGGGTGAGACACATGCCCAGTGCCGCAATTCAATAAAGACTTCCTCTCTGAAAGCTTTCCTTTCCTTTGCAGCCGCTCCACACATCATTATTTGGCACGTGCTTTAGATCTTTAAAGTGTGTACGTGTCGGTTTTGTTCCTTTCAGCCAGTTCTTATTCTTCCCCTGCCCTTAACACTTCCCCCCAGCCGCTCTTCTCCCTCTCCCACCCACATCCACCAACTCCTCCTCCTCCCCCCCACCTCTGGCATTACAGAACCACTGCCTGAAACTATATAAAACCCTTGGCCTCAAACCAGAGAAGACCTAAATGCAGGAAAGTAAGGATAAATTAAAGTGACAGGGTCTCAGCAGTGGAAATTAGTGCAACTCTTCTAATTGCATGTCTAGCCTGAATGATGGGATACTTAATTCTTACACATCCCAGACAATTGCTTTATACTAACATGAGCTCTGGGAAAAAGGCAGATTCCAGAGACATATGGAGCAGTAGATGGAGTGGAAAAATAAATCAGTTGTCCCAGCCACAGTGGAAAAAATGCTTTATCTGCACTGTTAATATAAGGTGTTGCCACCATTAAACAAAACTGATAATGTCTCCTTCATCCATTCTTACTATAAAAATAGAACATTAAATAATTAAGTGGCAAAGTGGGCTTTAGGCTCTATTTATTGTTACTCGAACAAGAAATGAGCTTTGGGTGAGGAGGTTACATTCCTCTAGTTAGTGGACACAGTCCTAAATACGGGATCCCGAGAGACATAGTCGGGGGAGCAGAATGCTCTACTCTACTTCTATAAGGACTGCTAATAAAAGGCTTCAAAACTAGCATGGGTTCTTATATCTATTTAACCTTTTGCCCCAAGAAGCAAAGAGCATCTGGTTAAGTGGAGAGTAAAAGCACAGCTACTTTTCATTATCAAGGCTTAGAGCCAGGCTATGTGGAAGGCTGAGCTGCCAAGCCTGGGTTAAATGCTTGTTGCCTTCACTGCCTGAGGCCATCTAGCGTGTTTAGAAATGATTAAGTACTGCAGCCTAGAAAGGACCTGTCCTGAGCGTTCATCTCTGACTTCCAGCAGAAAAGAGAGCCTGGCAATGACAGAGGCAGATGGATGAGTCTCATTAGTATGGCGAAGCAGCGAACCAGACTGCCTTCACAGAGCTGTCCAAAAAAAAAGAGAGCAAATTAAAATAGGAGCTGAGAAAACCAATGAGCAAGTGTTTTAACTCTCTGATACCTGGATTCATCTCCAGCAGGTTAGGCAGCTGGCTGTCCTTCCCAAGAACCTCTGATCCATAAGCAGGTGACGAGCGCTTGGTAGGCACAGAAATTTCCACCTGTCCGTATTTTACTTTTGCATCTGTTTTTTGGCGAGCTTTGGGAAAGTGTAAGATGCTTATACATGCTATACCTCATGCACACATACTCGGAATATTCTATAGTATGGCAAGAGCAAACTAAAGCATCCTGCCCTTATAGTATTCTATTCATGCTTAAATCGTTATCAAAACACACAAAGTATGATGCTTAGATTATGACAGAGAATTGTGGCATACACCAACGGCACGGGGATGTCAAATCTCTTACATAAATAAATACTACACCCCCAAGAATGATGAAGATATGCAGTAAGGAGGATTATTGCCAGCCTGAAGGAGAACATCTTGCTGACCAGGGCTTTATCTGAAACGCCCTTGCACAAAAATGTAGCAACTCTAGCACCGAAGTGTGAGAAGCTCCAGCACAAGAGTTTGGTAACTCGGTGGCATCAGACGCGCCACCCTGGAAGTCTTCATAGTGTGATGGACTGGCGAACCTGCAGCTATTTTGAATGAGACTTTCTGCAAGACTGATGGGAAATTATATCAATTTATTACCCGCTTTGATTTGTTTGAGTTGATTCAGGCACCATCTAGCCATGAGAAGAGAAAGAAAAAGCATTTGAATAATTCAGAGCGCAAATTGCGGCGTGCAAGGCAGCCATTTTGCTCTGTCTTTTCATGCAAGATGAATAGTATAGCACAGTAGAAATGCACCTAATGCCCTTCATTTTTCTTTTGAGGAGGTAAGTCAGACCAGAAGCCAATTTAAAAGAAGAACTTTGAAAGGAGTCAGAGATCTAGGACCTTCTCACTGTAAAAGAGGCAGTAGAACTGCCCCAACAAAAATCACACCACAACAAGATCTTTAAAAAAATTGGGATTTTGTTATAAATAAAACTGTATGTTACAGTGCTGGTACCCGAATACTCAGGAGTATATTGGAGGAGGTGTTGAAGAAAAAGTTTCATTCTCCACTACAGGTCTCTGCTGTCAGCAAGGGGATGGATTAAGTCACATAAGAAAAGGAATCTCATGGAGGTTTTGTTTTTCATGGAGTCATAGCAAAAGCCTTCAATAATTGCTGTAGAAAGCAGGATTCTTGGGCACTCTTTAATGTCCCTGAAGTCTACAAGGACATGATTTTCAGACATGTTAACGTCTTTGTGCAGTCACACTTCTTGTTTCCTACTCAGCACTCTTGGCTTGCGATACTTCCCTGTTTGCTCTAAGACTTCATTCCACCTTTGTCATCGTGCCCAGGAGAGTTTGGAAATAGAGATGTTAATTTTTTTTTTTTTTAATTTGACTTTTTCTATTCAAAATGAATGAGAGATCAGTGCTCAAGGGGCATTAGGAGCTTAAATATTTCTGAGGAGGAGGAACAAAATTACTTTTCTCCTCCAGTGAAAACGAGCCATTACAACAAGGATTGGGAAACTGTGGGAGCTGCTGCCTCCTCCCCAGTTCCTAAGTTATTTAAGCATTCAAAGCAGGAAAGACGACCTGACAGAGCATCTTTGTCATCCCTTTATTTTCACTTACCACCTTCTCCTCTGTGCTCTCTTCTACCTGCTGGAGCCAGGCAGCTGACCTCTACCCACTGCTCATTCACTTGTCCTGGGCCAGGCTGGGGCTGTTAAAGCCACAATTACCCAGGAGAAGAATATTCTTCTTTGTTCATCATCTCACAAAGACGATTATGGGACCTAAAAGCCTACAGAAATATTTCTTGTTTGCTTTTTTTTTGTTTAGCTAATAGAGATCAATGCCATTTTTCTCCAACTGCTTCAATTTAAGGTTATGTTAAGTTAGTGATTAACTTTCAGGTTTCAGGGGACACCACGGCGGGCAACTAATCTGGGCTGTGATATAGCAAAAGTACAGACAATACTGATTTCTTATATTTAATACCTGTTTGAACTAGAGTATTTCCTTTTCTGAAAATCTAATCCTGAATCAAAAGCTACTTGAGATAGTGAATTAAAAGCAGTTCTTAATAAGTTCTTCCAGTGGTCAGATGCTTTTGATATTAGATAATTACAATTCCTCACTAATCTGAATTTATCGAGTTTTAACACTCAGCCATTCATCTGAACACCTACGACATTTTGAAAGAATGGTGACTATAGTAAATGGTTCAGGCTTCAAACTGCGATTTTTCAGATGGGCGCCTGCAAGATGTAAGGCTTGCTAATAAAAGAAAGACTTTTAAATAAATTGCTTTAAAACCCAACTGCTAGACACAGAAAAGGACTTAGGTATTTAAAGGACACTTAAGCTTACATGTCCGAAAATTTCAGTTGAGGTATTACCTAACGCTGGAAATACTAGAAACCACACTCTCTGGCATTTTTCACCTTTATGTTTCTCACAAGTGCCTCAATATTGCCAAGGCTGAACGGTCGGATGCCTTGTTCATGCCTAAAGCCCACCATCATCCACGAGTGAGATGTCCTTCCTCTTATCTTCATGCAAGGTTTGAGATACTCAGACCCAATTGCACTCCTCCCAAGGGGAGGCCACTTTCTTTAAGAGTCCAGACTAAGATAAGCATCCAGGTAAGTTCCTGCTTAGAGGATTATTCCTGGGTGCAGGAAGCCTTCATGAATTCTGTTCTTAGGCTCATGAGATTCCATCTTACCCTATCTCTCTCTTGTGCAAACCTCTTTTCCAGAGTGTAGAATATCCTCCCTCTAACCTTTGAGACCATGCCATTATGCAGATAGGATAATTACTTCACTATTTGCCTTAACTTCATCACTTGAAGTCCATCATAGGCTACTGCATTGTTTTTTTCTGGGAGCATCCTCATTTTCTGCTCTTATGGTCCTGTCATAGTAAATTTCTGCTGATTGCAGACAATATTCAGGACGTTTTTGGTCCTTGTCAGTACGGAAGTTTTGTCTTTTTTTTTTTTTTTGGACAAAAGCCAGTGAGGGAGTGGGTAGAGCCACGGTGCCAGGAGCAGGAGCTAATGTACACACACTTCATGAAATGTCAGCTCTGCAGGGACAGCAGCAGCAGGAGGCAGAAGGGAGGCTGGACATCTACCAGCACACACCCGGTCCCCACAACCCAGCAGCTGGGTCAGAAAGGAGAAGCTTTGGTGCAGAAAGGGTGAAAGGAGAAGAGCGCTGTTTGGAAAGCTCCCATGCTGGAAAGCTGAAGGAGCATTGGAGAGACCATGGTGCATCACCTGCCCAGGCAACCACTGCTGGGATCCTGCTCTGAAGGCAAAAGAAGCAAACCAGATCATTGCCCTCTCTCAGGAATTTCGGGAACATGGCAGCCCTACATTTGTCTTATTGAGAGGCACATCTGGCAGTGAGGAGAACGGGAAGGGGGAAGGAGGAAACTGGGGGATGGGAAGGGGGAGTCAGACTCCACATACAGTGCTCACCGTGCTCTGAGGATTGCTACCCATGGGGCACCCTGTGGACACAGGGCAGGTAGTGACACCTGCGGCCACTCCAACATATGCCTGACTGCACCTTGTGGGAGCACAGACAGTGTGGCACTACGCTGGGCAGATCTACCTGGAAAATACTATTTAGCACCCCCATATTCAGGCAGGCTCACAACCAACCACCTGTAGACAGCCGAGTGATAGACCAGCAGAGCCAGCATCGAAATCCCGGGGGGTGGCCGTGACGGGATGGGGCCTGGGCTCCTGCCACGACTTACATTTGGGGATGAGGATCTGTGTGCCTCATTTGCCAGATCTCACGCAGAAGCAAGCTGCTGACTGAAGGCTCGAGAAAAGAGATTTCTCCTTCAAAATAATATTTGGTGCCAGTTATAAGAAAATGCTCATGGACAGGGGTCAGGAATTATACTGCTGTGCTGACCTCTGAAGAAGAGGGAAATAGCAGTAGGTTTACAATCAGATTTAATTACATATTCCAAATTGACCATGAAATTTTATCATTAGGTAACTAACCTCTTTTAAGTAGGAAAGGTGAATGATGGAGTGAGACTGGCTCATTGACTATTATTGCTTTACCTGGATTCCTGTGTCTCCCTAATGCATCTACTAATCCTTTAGTTTAACTTAATATGAGGGAGAAGTCAGCTTTGTTCAATCCATTTGCAAAATGAGAAGATGCCAACTTTTCCCTTATACACTGGTATTTATTTTAACTAACAACACGAAAAAGAGCACTAGAGTTAATCACTTTCAATCAATGTCAACCACATTATTAGTTAATGGGAGTTTATACTGCATAATATTATTTGTTTGCGAGTCATTTTCTGATGTGTTACATCTAGTTAAATGCCTTATCCTTGTGTATTTTAAACAAAGAATGAAGGCTAGAATCAGTGAATTTGTAAACATTGGCATACAGAATTAATTTTACTTAATCATAATGAGGACATAAGTTAGTCATGTGAGAGCACGACTTATTTCTGCAAACCACGTGTAGTAAGCTCTACACAGAGCCGTATTTTGCTTTTTAAGTCTTGCCAGCCAATTCTGAGCAGATCATTATTTCTACAATCTGATCTTTAAATTACTATTTATATAATATATATAAATCTAACAATTTCTACGTTTTGTGTAGCTCTGCGGGCTTCTTAAGCCCCACATGTACAGCCCATACTGCAGCCTCTGGCATGCACACCACTGCATTGCATCTTCTTGATGTAATCTCATTTTTGTCATTTGAGGATCTGGGAGAACATTCAAAAACCTGCAGATTTGTCTTGAATGAAGCAAACTCAAACCAGAAAGAAAAAGTGCATCATAATGAACTTGTCTACAGCTGAACTTCCCAGAGGTTTTGCATCTACCAACATTTTCCACTCCTACTTTGACCTAATATTCCCTCATTGCTCCTATACATCTCCTTCTCCTTTGCATCATCCCAATCATTAACTAAATGGCTATGAGTAATAGTAGAGTAACAAGTAGATGGAACTTGAATGTGAAAGGAATGAACTATATATGACATAACTCTTTTCCTTAAAAAGGACTTCCTGTTCCATTATTACTTTATAGTACAACAAAAGCCTGACCTGAAAGTTAATAAAGAGAGCATGTTTACTAATTAGGCTTTATTCTCATTGGTCCATGTTAATTGCAAAATATCAATCTATCTCACTTATGAATATGCAAATGTATGTCAGAGTGGCACAAGTTTCCGGTGCACAGTACTCCGCTAGCTTTAATTAGATCAAAAGTGGGTCCAGCTCAATTCAAAAAGATGGGCCCTATTCTTTAATCAGGAAAATAAGTTTGTCTCCTAACAGTATCTTCTTTTGACAGTCAGCAAACACTAATTAACAGACATAGCTATATTAATTGCATTACTCCACTGTATTCTTATCAGCTAGCTGATGTTGCCTGTTTGCTAATGCAAATAGTTGCTGCTTTGGTAAAGTCAACTTGCAAAAGTCTTTCTAATGCTAACTAGCAATCAATGCATATAAGATTTCTAAGATTTCTGTAGGGAATTCTGCATAATAGATGTATTCTGTCTTTTGAGGTATCCACGGCCATTTAGTATAATTATTCCTTAGAGCTGCACCTATCATATTATCAGCTTTTTTGGAGGATAAAGAACACAACTTATTTGTTTAAGAACAAAGGACTATAATAATTTCCTTTAGGAATCACTAAATCACTAAGTTAAATGAAGATGTATGACCCAATGGAAAACTTGCATTTATAGTAATTATGTATTTTTTTTCCCTTAAGATTCCTTTAACGTCTTTTAAAAGGCAACTTACTGGTTTTACAAAGTAGTGACTTGACAGCCCTGGAGACTGTAATCCCACGGAATGGGTTTTACACGGACTGTGCTAGGCAAAGCCTCCCAGGCTGCCCTGTCCATGGGTTTTGCCTTCGGCCCTATCCTTTGGGGGCCACCAGCAGGGCCAAGAGGGTAATCCAATCCCTATGTTCATTCACCTCCTAAACTCCCCAAGATTGCCAACTTGGGTGTTGATTAATGCCACTTGCAAGGGAGTTTTCATCGTGTAGACAATAGGCTGCCATGAGGAAGGCTGAGACCACCCACTCCTTTCACATAGACTGCCGAGCAGCCGTCCCCAGGTTGTGAACGTTTTGTCCATACTGGCTTCCACTGGTATCCTAAAAGGGAGCATCTGTGTGACGACATCCCTCTCTGCAGCCAGCCTGAGCTCTCTCGCCTTTGCCCATACGCAAGGCGGGCCATGATAAATGCTTCACAATAAACGTATACGGGGCATACATAAACACCCACGTGCTGCTTAAGCTGGGCAAGGCCAGGTACGCAGATCTGAGGCAACACCATAACTAAGGTGACCTGCACAAACTTGTAACTCTGCTTTCTTGATAATAGTGCCTTCTTGTACTTGGTTGTGTGAGCATCTGCCGTCAGAGATTATCCATCCAGTCCAGACATCCAGGGATAGATCAGCTGGAGACAACCGTTACATCCAGTTGAGCTGGCGTTATCTTAAGACCATGACTTTTAACCTTGTGACGCAGAAGGTAACAGAGTCAACAGGGCTCACGTGCCGCTGTATGATAGCTGGGTGTGACGATACGGAAGGAAGAGCCACGTGCCCGTGTTGTATTGCAGCACTAACAGTATTGCTACCAGCGGAGCCGCACCAGAACAGAATAATGCTTATGATTTTTCCTGGTATAAGCAAGACTAACATGGTTTGGGGCTAGTATTCCCGGGTGGAATCTGCAAATGAAATTATTATGTATTATTTATATATTTATGGGTATACCTTCACATGGTTGACATTTTAATGAATGCCTATGGGGAGGGAGTGGAAGTGATAATGAAACCTCTGTGTCAAAGCCTCTCCAGCTTTCCAGTGTTGCTGGGATCCCCCTTTATTCTCCCCCCACAATTTGTTTGCCTTTCGCTTTCTTTTACTGGATAGGAAAAAGAAGTTGCAAAGGGATGCTCAAATACATTTAAAGTGCAAGATTAACAAGCTTATGCACAACAATGTTGTATTTTTCAGATCCTATCCATTTTTAAAATAATGTTTTAAATCTAGGTGTACAGACATAAGGAAAAACCTCAGCATGAGTTCGATTATCTTTTCGCCCATTTCTTTTTAATGATATTTGGGGTGTGGAACCTGGTCATGCTGACTCCATAATTTCTATAGTCAATACGAAACCTGAGGACTGTTTCGTGGCAGGATGAATTTTGTATAAGAATGCCAGGTGAGCCTCAACTTTTGCAAAATACATTGTAAGATTCAAGTGAGTTTCTGCTTTACCACCAGCCTTTTATGCATGCAAAGCTGGCTGTTCTGTGTATTACACCTCAATATTATGGTAGTAGATTCATTTAAGTAACTTTACTAAACTTTACAGGGCTAGAACTTTCCATGCTGGAGTGATGATGTATTTTTCCTAGGTTTCAGTTGAAACGGGCAGATAATTTCTGAAGAGAAGGCTAGTGAAAAATATGTTTTCACATGTCAAATAATTCTAGTGTCTTGAAAAAGTTTAATGATGTAAGCTTTCAGGCAGGTACTTGATATTTGTCAGAGGCAATTTTCTGGGGGTAAAAAATGTACTTACTGTTCTCCCTGTGAAAAATTTTCCTGAATTTGGACAAGTTAGAGCCTTTGAAGAAAACCTATGTGCAGTTTGCATTTGTTCTCTAGATGCTTCTTGGAGGAGTCTTTGCAGCTAAATGTGTTGTACTTTAATCTTCGTTAAGACACAGTAAGAGAGCCATCAAAAACTTCTAGCTCCATGGTTGGCTCAGCCACCAGGCTAAAAGACAAGCAAAAACTACACTCTGGGTTTCAGTGTAAAAGCTGGAACAAGTTGAAAAGTCAGGCACTTCCTTAGGATCCTGCTTCAGACCTCTAAGAGACAAAGAAGGAGAGGAGAATCCGGGTTCTTCCCCTCTCAAACAATGGGGGTCATCTGAACTAGACTCCCTTGCCCACCTTTTGTATTCAATACTGAAATGGATACCAATGCTGGTTATGCTTTTCTGGCCTGGTGACAGGGATCATCCCCCAGGAATCAGTTTTTGCTTCACTTAATGTTACCTCGTCCGGTTTGGGGTGACGACAGCGCCTGCACGACGGACTGGGGAATCCCTGCCTAAAACAACTGGTGTTCTCTGGAGAGGCTGAGGCTCATTTCCCGGTACAGAGGAAAGCATTGCACCTCCTGCCTCCCAGAAGGTTAACCTAGTGATTACGCCCTGGGGTAAATGGGCACAGACACCTTCTTCTGCAGCTGATTTGGGATTCAGCCTCTCACGTCTTTTGTTCATGCCACAGAGGAGTAAAGCAAAATACTGTATTAGCCTTGAAGAGAATGATTTAAGTGAAATATCTCAGGGTGGTTTGCTATAGAAATGATGCTTCCGTCCTTTTGGCTCTCCGCTTCTCTGCCAGTCAGTCTTCTTAATAACTTTTTAGCCTGTTGGGCAATTTAACCCAAATTTGAAAGAGGAGCAGAAGTCTTAGAGACAACTAGCTGCGTTATTTGAAATCTGCAGCTGGGAAGTGGAGAGAGACCCAGCATGAAAACCCCATTGAAAAGAGGGCAGGAAGAACTCAGATGTGATATGTTATGTGGCTTGGTAGTAGCCAGCTGCCCAATCTGCATATGCATGGCTCAAGATTAGCCAGGGTATGTGTTATTTCTTGCCTGACAGATGTCAGAGGGTTTACAGAGGGAGGCGGAACTATTGTGGTGGGAGCGAGGGAAGGAAATGGGATACAGTTCTGTAGGAAACCGGGCTCCATGAGCTGTCATACTCACAGGACAACATGTTTTCTTTTTCATTTTTGCTAAGAAAAAAAATGATAAGTATTGTAGGGTTGTACCTAACCAAATGCTTTTCTTCTGCTCCATCTCCTCTGTCAGCTAATTAAAAAAATCCTCTGTTGTGTAGCCTAACGTTTAAAAAAATCAGATTATAGAAATACACATAGTGAAAATGGCAAAAATAGGGATTTCCAATGTCCAGAGGGCTAGCAGGCAGCATCAGTGTCACCAAAAGAGAGAGAAGGGGCAGGATGAGGTAGAAAAGAAATCTGGGGTATCCGGTCCCTTTTTCAGGGAACTGTAGGAGCGGTGGCAGGGAAACAAGACACCTCTGGGTTAACGGCTTGACAGCAGGAGCAAACGGGAAGGTTAGAAGATGGCAGCATCCTGTGGTGAGCTCTCAACACATGGAAATGCACCTCCAAGAAATGGCAGTGATCACTTTGTCAAATTTTCTTTTTTATCTCGTGGCAATTAATCCAAGCTTTCCACAACCAGGCCGTTCCACTAGCCACATCAGACTTTTTTTTAAAGGACATTATTTGGAGAAAAAATAAATACCTCCACCTCCTCATCATCCTAACCCAGAGTCCTAACACAAAAACTAGCAACAGGGTGAACAGGGGATGACCAGGAAATCCACCCTGCTCCCTGGCTACGATCTCCTTTCCCTGCCTGGATCTTCTGCCCCCACTTACACGAATGCCAGGATCTAAATCTTACTACGAACTGATTAGGCTGCTCTCACAGCACTTAGACCTGTCCCTCCAAACCAGTGTTTATGCGCATCCCCCAGTGTGCTTGGCAGAGTCTGAACAGGATTCTCCAAAATATTTCCCAAGTTGTGTATAATTCTGTCCCAGCTCGTGGTCTTTCCTGCTAACCAACCTTTTCCATCGCTTCCTCGTGTGCTCACTTCAGGCAGGTTTCACTATGTAATAAATACCAGTGCCCCATGACCCTGCTGTCAGGGCTGGCTGTGCTCCTCCAGGCTCAGAAGACTTTACAGCCACACAGTCTCTGATAGAGCAGACTCCGCTAACTGTAATTCACTGTTTGTCCCAGCCTTTATATATGTGATTTTTCTTTGTCTGCCTTAATCCAGTGCAATGCAGAGTCCTTACAGATTCGTTGCTGAGCTTGTTCTCCTTTGGATTTAAATCAGGACTTTACCAGAGACGCCTAAAGATTAATTATCATACAGAACAGTGCTTAGAACATGACTGACCATCCCAGCAGGTACCAGGTTACTGTTTAACTCTACTCCCTTGTCTTCCTGTATCTATTATTAGCTCCTATTTCATGCTCGGTATATGGTTAAACTTAACACCTTCTCTAGTAAAAGAGAAAGCTTGCACTGTAGCTCCATGGAAAATCACATTGGCACAATGATAGAGTATCTCGAGAACGCAGCAAGTACCTTATTCCTCAGTTGTAACATCTTTGAGGCAGGAGCATTTGGGATTGTTTTAATTATTATTATTTTCAAGTTGGTGTTTGTCCAGGAACCTCTTCCAGTCGTCCTACTCCATTGTTGCAGCTCTAGGACCAGACTGGGACCAGCGTCATGGTGGGAACTTGTGGCAGTCAGAGCAGCAGAAATGTGAAGGTAAGAGCAGAAGGAAGCCAAACACAATGTGAAACACCTTCTTGTGTTGCTTTTTTATTTCTCATATTGTTTCTTCTGGGGAGTCACACAAGGGAACTGTCACAATTTCCTTCATTTTCTAGACAGTTCTCAGGTTTCATAGTGACTATAGAAATTAGGGACTCAGCATGACCAAGTTCCATACCCCAAATATCATATCAGAAGGAAAAAAAGGGCAAAAAGATAAACAGAACTAATACTGAGATTTTTCCTTATGTCTGTGCATTTAGATTTAATACATTATTTAACAAACTAGGACATACCACATCAAGGACTTCAGAAACAAGGACTTTTTCCCCTTAAGGGGCTTGTAACCAATGACATCAAACAAAGATGTCCCCAAAAGAATATTTTAAATTCTTCTCGTGGGCTTCCATGCTACAACCTGGCTGGACAACACAACTGAATCAGTGGCTCTTGGTGAAGGTAAAAATCTTTGTCTTGCGGGACACTCAGGCTTGTTTTTCTCTCTGAGAAAACTGCTGTTGGGGGCTGCCCACAGAGATTTGGGGCCAGGCAGAGACACCTACTTGAAAATCCTCTGTGAGCCAGTCATCTCCCCATTGTGCAGCAGCCCTCTGCGTAAGGCGCACCCGGGCATTTGGGATGTCATCGGTGGTCCTGAAATTTCAGAAATTGCAAAAACTAAAGGCTGAGCACCACAGTGCATTTAGAAAAAAACCCTTATCGAGCTTATTGCTGATGTTGCCGACTCTCAAAGATAATGCTGCCGTGCCCGCGCAGCGCGTCAAGAAAGCAAATTCTGGTTCCATGCAAACACCAAACACCTTAAATCCCACCGTGTATTTTGTGAGCAAAGCTGAACGTGGAGCATTTGCGCTGTGGCTCGGTGACTTGACGAGCACAAACAGCAAGGGTTGGGAGGAGCAGGGCTGGCTTCCCTGGGTACAAAAATACAGCCTTCGTTTACAGTACAAATATTTGAAGGCAATTCTCAACAATCTCTTCAGCCCAAGAAAAACTGTTACCTCTAGCCATCCTCGTTGCCAAAACTTTAATCCTTATCAAATGGAAATCACCATCTGTCCATTAGATCAATGACTGGCACTTGGGTCTCATTGATTTAGCTATTATGGAAAAGATATCATATGAGATACATGATAAATTAGACTCTGTCATGGATATTTGGTCAGATTTTGCTCAATCTTTCCAAATGAGATAATTAGCTATAGCTTTCTAATTTTAAACTAGTGTAAGTGTTACAGATTAAGTGACTGTAATCTCTCTTTCTTATCCACTTTTCTTTTCACATACATGCATAATGAGGCTTTTGTCTATAATTTTGGTGTCACACTAAAAACATTAAAAGATGTAAGGAGGAGATTCTCCCCCCCCCCAAGTCTGAGATGTAAAACTTCTTTATTAGTCAGAATCAGTCACTAGACACCAATTCAAAATTATTCTCTCCGTGTATTATAAGTAAATAACAAAATCCCCCAAATAAGCTTCAGTCATTTGATCAAAAATTGCACAATATTTTTACATCTTAAACACCTTTTCTTGAAACAATCGCAATGCCACCCCAGATGTCTATCATGGCTGTCATTATTTTAAAATGTATGTGCATTTCTTTTAAATTTCTGTCATACCAGAAAGACAAAGTAATAACTGCAGAAACATGGCAACTGCCTGTGTTCAAACATGTAATCTGGGTTGTTTTTTTTTTTTTCCAAGCTGGCATTTTTAAAGGTCTCGCAGGCACACACTTGAAAGCAGCTGCCATTGTCACCATCCCTTTGAAAGTCAGTCCTCCCTGTGGCAATTGCAGAACCTGGCTTTGTTACAGCGGATGCACGCGGGAAAGGCAGTGCTTCTTATTATGGGCTGTGTGGATACACAGATTTAATCCGTATGATTGCCTATTATCTTTCTTCCACCCGCGTCCCATCCAGCAGACTCAGTAGGCGCTTTTCTCCCTTTCTCTGGGTTGGACCCATTGGTCCTCGCAAGTTTTCAGCATATTTTTGGTGGCCTACAGCTGACACTTGCTGCCCCCCGCCCCGCGCTCTGCTTTGCACCCCAGTGTCACACTTTTAGGGGTGCCCAGCTCTTTACATTGTGCAGGCAGAGGGAACAGCACCGGCTTTGCTGCCAAAAGTCACAATCTCCTTTATCCCCCCATTCCTCATCCCGGCTCCTAGGGGACAGCCCCACAGGTAGCTGGCTCAGGGGACTGACCCCATGGCGATTTTCATTCCCATTTTTTGTTCGTCCACGGGACAGCTCTCAGAAGTATTTGACCTCTTCTTGCAGGCGTGATGGTGTAGGCTGAGGGCAACAAGGAAGACAGGTGAAAATGCCCACTCAGGGCTGGGGGCAGGCAGGCCAGCTTCTTCTGGTGGTTGTAGCAAACATATAGTGTCGATGCAGCTACGCGATTAAGTGGTAATGAAAGTGTACATGTCTGGCCTTACTTCTCCAGTATCAGGTGCATTATCCCCCAGGCTGCTCCAGATTGAAGCACCACAACTGATGAGCTGATAAGAGTTTCTTATCAATAAAGGCTGGGGGAAGAAGTAGAGAGGAGAGCACTGGGCAGCCTGAAGGGCTTGAGCCTTAGGCTCCAGCTGATACTGGCAGATGCCACATCTCTGTGTGTAGCACAGCACCACACCAGCTCTACTCAGTTAGTTCAGGAGCAACACCTCCCCCAACTCCCCCCTTCCTCCTTTCCCACCCCACAGGCTTTTACTAACTGTTTTAAAGTACTTTTCTCTGTGAGCAATTACCATGTCCTACTTGTTTAGATTAAGTTGCTGTCAGTTCATTTTCATCCAGATTCCTACTTCAGTCAGACACTGAGGAACTGCTAATGAGACAGCGTAATCTGAGTTCAAAGAAAATAGCGGAGCAGAAAACATTTTTCCTGGTTAACGCATTCTCAAAATTACCTTATTCACTGGGCTACATGCCTCCTGTAAACTTGTGGCCACTGAATTTGCCACAGGATCCAGGGTAGCTTGTAAAGTTATGAACCTACAAAGTTTTCTTGAAAATACTCAAAATAAAATTAGTCCTGATGGGATTTTTAAGCCTTCCAGAATAATTTAAAGTGAAGCAGTTTTGTCCTCTTGGACCCGCAAATAGCATGGAGCAACATTTCTCAGGGAGGTGATGACTGTCCCACTCATTTCCAGATGTTACTCCTGAAGGCTGAGCGCGATGATTCACATTTTGACACTTAATTATTTCACCTAGTAATCCCCCTAATAAACCCTCAGCTATACGGTTTATTGGGATGGTTATTTTGCACTACACAACTTCCGCTCACTCATCAGGAAAGCCTTATATGCAATTTCTCCTCAAATCCTGCATTGCAGTTATGGATAGGCGGTGTATTGCTGCTTGAAAATCAACGCTAGAATATACTTAGCAAATAATAGAACCATGGACAGCTTTTGGAATGATTATTACGTTTAAGTTAATTACAAACGTTGGTTTTTTTTTTGGTTATCAGAACTCTCAAGCCCTTGATTTTATAAGGACAGGAAAGATGCGCAACATCTGGGGGCACAATAACGCAAAGGACTAGGCAGCTAGAAATACAGACATACGCACACCACTAGCACTTTCTTACATCAGCCTTGACGATAAAAAATGGAGCTTTGAGCCTCTAAACAGGGGCAAAATCTGGCTGTCTTTTGTCTGATGCTACTCCAGCAAAACCAGTGGCATTCTTTGACACTTCACAGGATATATGCTAGTGCAGGATTTGCTGCTGCTCTTTTCTCGCCGATTCCCATTTCCTTAAAGTTGGCTGTACTAGAACTTTTAAAGCCAAGCAAACTGAATCTGTATTAGCTTCCCATTATTTTTTCATGATACCTCCTAGCCACTCTAACTGCCTTGGTGCTGTAGGATTTACAGTTTATGTCCTGAAAGAAAAGTACTCTCATGACCCCGAGGACAAGTATCATATATTTCCAGTTTTGCTGTGTAACTAAAAAAAATCCACAAAACCCAACAACAGAAAAAACCCAGTAAGACCCAAACCCAGCAAAACTACTAAATGAGGGTACCTAATAATGAGGTAATTCACAAGATCCTGTTTCACAGCAACCTGAACGGCTTACCAGCATTATTGCACAACACAAAATGATGTAAAATAAATTAATAGCCTTAGAGCATGTGCGACCAGTGAAACTTGCTGCTGTCAACTTCTAAGTGAGATCTAATTGCTCATACAATTCACTTTTAGGTTCTCTCCTACCTTCTCACGTAACTTCCCCTCTATTTGCACTACTATTTTCGATAAAGCTAATTTATTGCGCAGTTACCGTTTCCTAATGTGTCTTTGTTTGAATAAGGCAAGAGTCGGCATGGGAATCTTTTGTTATTCCGTAGAACTCTTGCTCCAGTGATGCAACAGTCACACTTGTTCTCATCTCTTTTTTTTTTTCTTTAATAAATGCCATATATATTGTCACTAATTTGAGGGCTTTTAGGCTCGTATCAAATGCGCAGATTCACATCAGAAAATGCATAAAATCAGAATCTACTTCTAGATGCTATACTGTAAGATACACATACTCTTAAGATATATCCAGGTAGAGTCCTCTTTGTTTTAATACCCTGTATCAAGGATATTTGTGCTTAGGCCGTCAAGAAAAATAAACTTTTGATGTTAAAACCCACGCCTTATTGTGCAGTAGTAATGAGACCACGTTAAAAACCCCCAAAACTCAACTCCAGAATAAACCAGAGCAACTTCCCCCCTCCCCACCGTATAGTTTAGGCCAAGCTGCCAAATCCTATTACAAATTCAATCCTATTAAAACGTTCCCAGGTTTAAGCCTGCTTTGGAGTTTTTCATACGAGTGCGTGACCCCAACCCAAACCCCTCCATGTGTGGTCAAGGGACCTGCGGATAATTGTAAACCTCACGGGCTCCCATTAATCTCGGCACAGTCAGATATTAGCGCTTGTAAATCAGCACCTAAACAAGGACAATGGTTAAAGCCATCAATAGTCTTTTAATGAGGCAGATCAAAAACAAATGGAAGCAGCGGGACACTGGGATCTGCCAAGGCGGGGCAGTGAAGCCAGGGGGCTTTGTCTTCCCCCCCCACCCCAGTCGATGGAAGGAGTCCAGGACCTCTCCCCGCCCCCCACTCCCCGGCCTGCCGGACCCGCCGCGCAGCTCACACGCGTGGGCGCCCCAAGCGGGGATGTACCGCTCCCCTCCCGCACGGCCGCGGCTGCCGGGGAACAGCCCGGAGGTGATGAGGTGGGGGGTGGGAATGTTTCTCTTGGCGCCCTCCCACCGGGGAGCGGGTCCCAGCGCGGCCCCGCTCCGCTCGGCAGCCGGGACGCAGGCCGCCCGCCCTCCCGCCTCCTCGCCACCGCGCAGGCGCCCCGTCCTCCCCCCCCCCTCCCCCCCCACCCGCCCCGTTGCCGGGCAACGCGCCGCCGCGGGCAGCGGGGAGCGGCGGAGCGGTGGGCCCGGCCCGGCCCGGCCCGGCCCCGCGCCCCCGTGTGCAGCCGGCCCGGCCGGCCGATCCTCGCCTCGGGGCCGAGAGGGAGGAGGAGGAGGAGGAGGAAGAAGAAAAGGAGGGGAGCGGCGCTGCCCGCGGAAGCGCCGCGGAAACTTGACGGGGAGCGTGGCGGGGCCGCCTCTCCCGGCCCGGGGGAGGTGACCGGCCTCCGCTCGGCGCTGCTGCGGGGAGGGGGGGAGCAGTACCCTGCCGTGCGCGGCGTGCCTTTGGAAAGTGCACGGTGTTTCGACAGGGAGTCCTTACCCCCCTCCTCCGATCCCCGGCTTAATCACCCCGGGGCCCCATATTTTGGGTTCACAAAGGTAAAGAGTTTGGTGAGAATCACAGAGTGATAGGGCTTGGAAGGGACCTTCGGAGATCATCTGGTGCAACCCCCCTGCCAGAGCAGGGTCCCCCGGAGCAGGCTGGATAGGAACGATGCAGACAGGTTTTGGGTATCTCCAGAGAAGGAGACTCCACAGCAACTCTGCGCAGCCTGTTCCAGTGCTCTGCCACCCTCAAAGTAAAGATTTTCCTCATGTTGCGATGGAATATCCCATGTTCCAGTTTGTGTCCATTGCCTCTTGTCCTGTCGCTGGGCACCACTGGAAAGAGCCTGGCTCCATCCTCCTGACACCCACCCTTTAAGTATTTATAAGTGTTGATGAGATCCCCCCTCAGTCTCTTCTCCAGGCTAAACAGACCCAGGTCTCTCAGCCTTTCCCCATAAGAGAGGTGCTCCATTCCCTTGATCGTCTTCATAGCTCTCCGCTGGACTCTTTCCAGCAATTCCCTGTCCTTCTTGAACCATGGAGCCCAGAACTGGACACACTACTCCAGATGTGGCCTCACCAGGGCAGAGTAGAGGGGGAGGATGACCTCCCTCGACCTGCTGGCCACGCTCTTTTCAATGCACCCCAAGAAGAGAAGGTGGAGGTGAAACCTCAGCCCCACTTATGTCAACAGGGAAGTCCTGCCGGGAGCCCTTCAGCCCCTGAGCAACGGGGTTTCACCTGCACAGTACGACGGGGGCAGGAGAGGGTGTGAGGAAAGGGCCCACAAGCCGTACCTGCTTCTATGGGTGAGGTTTGCACGGGGAGGGTATGTTTTGACGGCACCTTGATGTGGCACTGAGCTACGGCTTTGCACCTTGCGTGGCGATGGCAGCTACAGAAAGCTACGCACGCCAAACCAAGGCTGCACGCACCAGGAGGCACTGCCGGGGTGCCAGGACAGACACCGGGTCTCTGGCTTCAATCAAATGTTTGGGTTTTTTTTTTTCCACCCCTATGTAAGAACTGCAGAGGCTGCGTGTGAATGAGAGCTAGTCATTAAATCACTGGGAAATAATTCTGTGGCTAATAATATTTTCTTTCTCTTTCTAATGAGATCACCTCACATACTCACTGGCACCGATACAAACATTCACAGCTAAGTGCTCAAAAGAGGTTGAAGTACAAACTGTATATAATTCACCGCTTGAGAAAACACTATTTCAGCACAACACAATGCGAGATACTCTCAAGTATTCCTGAGGCAGGAAGAGTGTACCACAGTCAGGCTGAAGTGACTGTTTACATCAACCTGATTGCACTTATTCTTTAGGAAAGCTAACAGCTCTCCGCATTATTAGCCCATCTTCTCAGTTCTGAGGACCCCACAGATAAGGGACGAAACCTAAATTATGCGGTGCCGGCACGGTGTGTGCTAGCATGTGCAGTGCTACACATCAGCAGTCGGAAGCGCTCCAGCGTTGGGTTGGCAATGAAAGCAGGCTTTTGCCAGATGCCCGGCCGGCTTTATAAGGCAGCCTGGCAAAATCTCCTCCTCCCAACGCCCTTGCCGTGGTCACAGCCAAAAGGTGGCACTGTTCAATCCATCATCCTTTTCCACGCAACACCCGGGCTGGTGCCGGCCTTGAACAAGGTCTGTCATCTCACCTCAGCACCCTTCTTGTGCTGATTTTCATCGCAAAACCCCTCCTCTTTGCCCAGACTCAAAAAATAAAGGACTTAAAAAGCTAACAGAGTTAGAGAACTTAATAAACTGAAGAATAGGAAACAGCCAGGTCACTGGTTTCACAGAGCCCCCGCTCTGGCTTTGCTGAGATGCACCCAAACAACTTGTTCAGTCCACGATTTGGTTCTCCTGGTCTCACAGCAAAACAGAAACCTGGAATTTAATGAAATTTGAGGTTCACTGACTAAACTTATGGTTTCAGGAGTAAAGAGTGAAGAAAAGAGTAATGCAGAAGTAATGACTGTCCAAGGCTTGCAGTCATATATACATTCAATAGTAACACTGATCACATACATATACACACATACATGTATATGCATACACATATGAAGAAGCACTTTTCAGTTATGAATATACAATCTAATTTTTTATATGGAAGATGTAATTTTGATGAAAACATGCTTCTTCCCCCCCCCTCCCCACCCAATAACTTAATTTCTCCAATGATTCCTTTCATATGAAATCTGAAAAGCAAACCGTTTGGTCCTGAGAGTATATAAAATCAAGCAGGTCACTGGATTTCCTGTGAAAACCTAGAAAACAAAAAGGAAAAAAAAAATGACCCAAAGCAAGTATTTCCCTATATATTTAATGGGAGAAGCCTAGCCTTAATAGCTAAGTGTCTAAACAGGAATCATTATCCTTTTTGTGGATACAGGATACTATAGAACGGAGGAGCACTCAAATTCACATACTGAGTCAAGGGCAGAGTAATGAGTAGAGCCTAGTCTATTCTCTGTCTGCTGCCCAATACACTGTAGTACTCTGCCATGTAATTTAATCTAGTCCAGGTTGCAGCATTAAATAACAGCAGGGACACAAAATATTGTTGGTGTATCAACCCTAGAAACTATTAAACCCTTCTTAAAATGTTGCCCATTTTGTCCATTGTTCCCTTTTTTTTTTCCCTCCAAGGGAAAAAAATGAAGGGAAGAAATAAAATTGCTATTTTTCCAATCCCAAGGTGAGAACACTCCTGTTTCTCCTGAACTACGCACTCCTACACGTGTAATTCAGTGGAAGGGAATACGACAAAAAACAAATCAAAGTGCGAGGATAAAATCAGGGATCAAGACCCTGATTAAATATACTCTGATTATTATTATTAAATATGGTCTGATTAAATACCTTTACACCGGGTGCAATACCGGGTCACAAAACATGTCCTGTTGGCTTGCCTGTAAGGAGTGTCCTCCCGACCAGGAGAGAGGGAGGGGATTTTAGGGTAGTCACTTAGGAGACTTGCAGACTCTCCTAACTCCGACATCAGCCTTTGCCATTAGGGGCCTTGAGGCATTCGGAGCTGTGTGTGGGGTCAGTTAACTCACACTTACCTTCTTCCTCTGAGACATGTCAGAAGGTAATTCTAGACACCTGCTTATCCTCACCGGGAGTGCCACATGCCACCTCCCTGCTCCATGTGTATGTAATTGCAAAGCCAGCAGGGGATATTGGATGATATTAGGAGCTATGGTACCATTAGTATGCGCTGCAGCTTCTTGTCATTAAATACGGAGTATACATTCTCTCTATTGTCATCAGGCCTGACTAAGGCAGGAAACTACGGGAGGAGAAACTGATTTTCCAGGCAGGAAAAACAGGAGCAAGCTGAAGCGGCCAGAGCACGACTTTGGGGTGCTTTGCCCATTCTTTACCAAACAATTTATTTTCCTAGCTGTCCTGTCCCGCTGCCGGACACACGTGATTTCTCAAGGATCAGCTCTGGGTTCCAGCTTCGTTGTCGCCTGCAGCTGGCATGCTCTCTTGACGTGCAGCTCACTGAAGTCAGCCACAAGCCGGGTATTGCAAGCGCCTCTCATCAAAACACGTCCGCAGAATGGAGCATGAGCTTTTCTCGGTATTATTATTATTATGTTGTGCCTCTGTCAGAGGTGCAGGCATTTCTATACACAAATCATGTACATCCAGACTCCTACTGGATTCCTACTAATTTTGCCAGGCAGTTTAACAAGTGGAGATGGCATTAATGTCACTAACTGATGAGAAGTTAGATGTCTGCTCCGAACTAGATGTCTTGATACTGTCAGTAGTCACTGGTGAGAACGACTTCTCTTTTTCAGAAATCATTTTCGAGTAAGAGGAATCGCTTGCTGAAATGCGGGGTTTTCTCTGTTTACTCTAGAGGGAATCCACGTTAGCTTAAACAGTACACCTAACTTTGTGTAAGACCAGGCTCAGCTTGGGAATCATTATATAGCCCCGAATGCTACGTTTAATTTGTCCATCCCTGCCTGCTACATGTGGTAACTAGTCAGCTCCTAGCTTTATCTTAAAGAAATCTTACAGCATACAACACTGTAAACTAAACTAAACTATGAAAATATCATACTCATTATCACCAACATCTTGTTTTATAGAACTTTCGTATTAATCATGGCAGCTCTATTTGTGAGGGAGGTTTGTCAACCAAAAAGATTGAACAATGTGTGATTTTCAATATCTTTCTGAGGACTGAACCTCAAAGTACGTTGTGAGTTAGACAAATGTGTGTGATGTTGAATGGCATAGAAAATTAGAATAAAGACTTCATGATAATAAAATAAACTTAGTCCATATTTTTTCATATTATTCTTATGCCATAGAACAGTGAAAGATACTATTAAAATATTGTAAATAAACCTGTTCTATCATGATTTGCAGCTTTATTTTTTAGTTTTAAGAGTGTTGGGAAAATGGAGTGGTATTATATGATGCAAGCTCTCATCTTGTTCTAGAACCTGGTGAGTTTAGGGTAGAGAAGAGGTTCAAGTGTAAGCACGTGGCACGTGCATCTCTGGGAAAGAGTTTGTTGGAGGCAGGACCTTGTAAGTGTTTAGAGTGAAAAGCTTACTAGGATATTCTGAAAATTTGCATGATAAGTGTCCATAAAGTCACAGGGTGCAGTCCTAGTCCTATTTAAATCAGTAGGGTTACTGATTTAATAGACCTTTCGTCTGACTTCAGTGCTGCCACTCTTGTTCTTATTAAATCTGTTTTGTGGTCAAAATATTGAAATTCTTCAGAGGCATTAATTGTCCCAGGAGATAATCAAATAAGAACGCAAATTTTATATCTTATTTAAACCATGCTTTTACTGCAGGTAAATCAGGAAAGCAAGAAACAAAATCAAGGCTACAGTTTGAGGGGTTTTTATGTGTGTGGAGAGCTTATTAGTTATATCTCCAATGGTTTGGTTAGATTCTGTTGCCTGAACTGTAAAATATTAAAGATCCAAGATAAAAAAGTGCTCCCATGCTTCAAATCTGACCAATTCTATTACGTGCACTATTGAAGGATGAAACTTTTCTCTTGGATCAAAATGCTGGCAGGGAATATTTATATTTTATATAAAGTTATCTTCAAGGAAACAAGTAGACAGTGTGAAGCAAGCAGCCATAAAATGACTTTTTTTTATTTTGAAGTAGGTCAACACTGGGTATATTATTCTTATTGCAACAGTCATGTTAAGCTTTTCAATTAGGAAAGGATGCGTCTATGAAGTTCTTCCATTTTTTATTGATCCCTATGTCATTTTTAGGGTGATGAATATCTGTATCTTATGCAACTGAGCTAACGAAGCGTTTCTTTCCTGACTTCATCTGTCGCTGAAAGGAATGGCTTTGGCCATTTCGATGCCCATCCATTTTACCATCAAAGGACTTTACATTAAAGGAAGCTTCATGTATTTTTAACATCTGTTCCAATGCTGCCAAGCTATAAACTTGTCAGTAGGCATTAGCCTGATGCAAAAATCCTGGTCCATGTATTTCCAAGCCCCCAAAACATGATTCCAAGCCTGGATCTCTGGGAAATGATCGCAAGTGCTAGATACACTTCTGAATCAGTGGAACCCTCTATTCTATTCTCTTGAGACAACGACAGTATTGCTTCAGCATCCTCAGATCAGACACATGCTTATGACTTCACTGTGGAACTGAGGAGCCGTCATTTGGTTCGGAAAAAGGTAATTAGGCAAGGTAGAATTACTAGTTCACTACAAGAATTACATATCCATAGCAAATTTTCTCTTAAACAGCCTACTCTGCTACTGAGTGCTGAAAAACCACAGGCAGCCTCCTTGGTCTAATTTCTTTACAGCTGGGACCCTGAGGATAGGCAGAGGCCATAAGCGGAGGCAACTTGGCTCTTTAATACATAAGCATGGAAAACTCCTACTTGACAGAGAGGCTGTTCCTTAAGGGAGGAATAAGAATTTCTCTTTATTTTTATCAGGCTGTCAGAAGGAGCTTTTTCTGTTTTCTAGCCACCCATGTCCTATGGCAAGTTCCTGTGCTCTCTATTTTTGGCAGGTCATTATATGGATGAGCTTCTGAGATTATTTGCTCAAATTTACTATGCGGAGAGTTCCAGAAATGGGGGAGATTTCAATCCTGATGACCACAGTGTCACCTCCTACCCAGCTGTGAATGTATCCAGTGCCTCACAGGAACAAGATCTATTCATCCCCAGATAGAATAAGAACAGAAAGTATAGGTGACGGCGAGGGTTGTGATCCAATCAGAGTTAGAAATGGGAGGGTTTGTGCAACCAAAATTGGGTTCATCACAGGACGGGGATATACTCTTTTTCCTCAATGTATCGCAGTGCATAATTTTCTTGAGTATTTTTAGACTGTGCTACAAAAGAATAACTCTACAGAAAATGTTAATATTTGTTCAGAGTAATTCCATTTTATCATGCCTCAAAAAGTAACAAAATTGCAGGCTTGGATCTGTTTTATGTCGTCCTTGGACATGCCTGCAAGTAAAATTTAAAAAGCAAGAAATAAAAATACTAAGAAATCACGTGATCCTCATACACCACTTTCCAAGACAGACTGAATGGATGGACTAAATCTTTTACTCCTGAATGGATGGACTAAATCTTTTACTCTGTGGCCACTTGGTGTTGTGGTGATGTATTTATAAATGAGTAATTCTACCTCATCTCTCAAGTATGAAGGCTCTTTTTTTAATTTACAGCATTTCTTTGCTCAGTTTCACAATGCTATGCCAGCAAAAGGAGATATCCAGAGGTGTCCCGTTACTTCCCATTATCTCAGTCCCATTTAAGAGGCAAAAGATTGCTCCAAGGGCTTGTTGCTTCCTATCCCTAGGCAAGACTTTTGTATCCAGTATATTTTTCCTTCTTCTCTCCTTCACCCCACCAGCAGAAAACTTTTTTTTTACAAACATTCCAGCAACAGGTAATGACCACCATGACCACTGAACAAAAATGAGAAAATACAATAAAACCCAGTCTCCTCCGCTTCCTCAATCCCCTATGAACACATCAAAGACACAAATGCTTATTTTTCCATCCTCGATGCCACCCAGCACTCCATTTAGAGTGAATGCCATGGTATTTGCTGTCATCGATCATGCTCTTCTCCGCCCCCTCTCTTGTGGCTTACTGACACCTGTTTTCTACTCTTCCCATTGGATACTCCTTGAGATGTCTCAGAAGAGCGTCCAGCCCATCCTGGCATCTTCCCAGTGCTGGTGGATTCTGCCTTGGTCCCTCAAGCATGGACCAAACCAGCCTTCTGTTTTAGGGTTCCTTTCTCTGCTTCTTAGTTTTTTGCTGGATATGGTGGCTGGCGCTAACCTTGCTGAGAAGGTAGACTTGTGCTCTTTTTGGCTTTGGTTGTCATGGCCAAACTCAGACTGCCTTTATGCCGTACCTTCAAGGAGTTTTTCTTACCAGCACGGCGAACTGGACCGGCGTGCCAGGCTGTGTGTTGTTAACAGACCAGCAGAATAACTGGAATCTGCTGGAGGTGCAATTAAGCCTTTCTTCCAGTTTCCTTTCATGTGTGCCAGATTGGCCTAGCCTGCCATTTTATTGAGCCTGACAGCAGCTTTCATCCAAGCGACATTGATGAGAGTGCGTAGTTGCTCACACCATCAGCCTGCCAGCTCCAATGGACAATCTGAATAGCTGTGATCCTACATTAAAATGTCAGCATTAAGGGAGGAGAGTGCACCATTTTGTTGCACAGCTGTAAAACCACTTCAGCAAGGCTTTCAAGCTCATTATTGCACAAGCAAGGGGTTTCAAGCATGAGTGCTCATGCCCTGTTCTCCACTCTCCCCCCTCTTGTCAGCCTTGCTTCTATAAATATGCTTTTTTTTTTTTTTTTCATTTTTTAAAATGGTATTCCCTGGCTCATCAAGGAGCAGCTCTCAGGCTGGGGCAGCAGCAAGGTTGCAGACGTAGCAACGACAGAAACTTTACAACTGTGGAGCAGGACAGCCTAAGCAAATGAGGGGGCTGCCTTTCACAGACAGTTGGATCTCATTTTCAGTGAATTGCACGTGGGCTCCCTTGCCAGTATGGAAACAACACGCTACCAAAAAGGTTTTTGGTAAGTGGCTGAGGGTAATTCATTATTCAAACAAATAAGCAAAAAAAAAAAAAAAGGTGTAACATCTAACTGCAACACTTACTTTGCCTCTGCTAGGAGGACATATCTGCTGACAAATTCTTCATGATAAGTTCCCTTAATTCCGTCTTCAGTTGTGCATTGCACTTTGCCATATCTTTATGCAGAAGGGTACTCTGGAAGGGTAAAGAAAAAAATAGTAAATCTACTAGAATGTGATGGTGAAATAAAAAAATAATTCTTGTTTTATAGAAAATAAGTATCTGTGTGGAAATATAGATATATATTTACCACTTTTCTCATGGAGCCACAGCTTTCCTTTAGAGCATCCCCAACTCTCCAAATATACTTGAAATTCCTGTCAGGTGGTAGGAACTGAGCCTTCCCGCATACCCTCTCCTCTCCCTCTCCCTCTCCCTCTCCCTCTCCCTCTCCCTCTCCCTCTCCCAGTGATGGGCACTGCTGCAGCTGCATCTTACCAAAAGCGGTCACTTTCCTGCATACAAGTAAATTCACTTGCACACACAGTGTATCTTTATTCTTCTCAATGGGAAAAAGAAGTTTTTGCCGTTCTGGCAGTGCAGAGGCCTTTTACCTAGACAGATACTTCATCTTCAAACCGCAGCAGCCTGTAACAAAAGAGCTCCATGACAACTTTCTGGCGTTGTTAGAAGCACCTTGGGTGCTTTGCGCTATTGCGGGCTTATTTCTAGTTTTGATCAAAGCCCTTTTGGCTTCACACCAGCGTCCAGGAGACAGCGAGATCACTTGCTGATGGCTCGTCATAGAAGTGATCTCTGTACATGCTGAGCACACCTTTCAGCTGCTGTTATTCTGCAATTTTGCCAGCTGTTTGTAGAGAGCTCAAGTACCTGACCACTCTGCCAAACACTGCAACCATTTCTAGTCCCAAGGAGGCATTTTACAACCTGTGGTTTTGTTTGTCTGTTGTTCTTCTTGGGAATTCCTTGACTGTTTGCCCTTATATCAAGTAAACAAATGTTGAAATGGTGGAAGCACACCTCTGTGTTTGGACCGACATGACCACCTCGAGTATTGTCAGAGGAATTTGAATAAAAAGGCTCCAGCCATTGAAGATAACATCATCAACCATATCAAAAGCTAAAAATGTCTTCAGCTTTCAAGCACTGAGGAAGGCAGTGTTTTCTACTCCTGTATTTTGCCTCTGCATTTGATTGCCATTCATAAGAGAAGGTGGAAGTCAAAGTTTGCAATGAAAATCTGGCATGTAGAAAAGGAAAATTGCTTTTGGAATGCTGAACGTTAGTAAATAAATAATGAGTGCCCAGTTCTTTCTCGGGCCTTGGGATAGTTCCTCCTCTTGTAAGCTCTAAATATAAATCAGATGAATACAATTACCTGCATTTGACTAGAAGGACAAGTTACCCCTTACTGTTAGAGCTCATTTTGCTAAACTCTAGTCATCCGGAGGTTAGGAGGTGCTGCAAGTTAATGTCTAAGATCCCTGTGCAGCCAATGAAAATGGTTAAGCACCTCCAAATAATGAATCCAATGCTAGAGGAAGTGTTAGGGGTGGAATTACCTGCTCTCTGGAAGTTCTTGTCATCGTTGCCATGGACTATGGACTCAGCTGTGAGAACTGCCATACAACCTGTAGGTGCCCTTGACCAGGTGAAGCGGATTCCACAGAGAATTATCAACTGGATTCCTGAGCATGTGGTCGAAGTAACTACTAATCTTTTACATGTTGTTTTATATTGACTCAGAATATTTTACGGTCCTGAATCAATGGATGTGTTTATTTCTAGATTTTCTCATACTTCCTGGTTATTTCAAGGTTTTTTTTTTGAAAATGAGAGAGGTTTCTGCCTTCTGCAGCATGAATATGCAGGACAGCTGAGGAACTTCATGCAAGTGGTGCACGCGTTTCATGGTGTTTCACAGGGTTCTGAAAACTCTGTTAATGGTGCCTTAAAAAGGGCAACTGTGGGTTTTATCTCATGGGTAAGGATGTAATAGAGCTGTGTGTTAAGTAGGGACTCGATTGGATCTTTTTCCTGGTATCTAAGTGTTATTGATGCAGATTTTGCAGCAAAATTAGTCCATTGCATTCTTCTTCTGTGTGACCATCATCTTTGCCGGTTCTTTGAAGTCATGTCTCAAGAATTTTTTGTATATGATTCAACGCTTAGTGTTTTTTCCTAATTTATTAAACTTTGTGCGTTTACATTGTTAGTCTGATTGTCTTGTGATTTTCTCCAAGTATATCCTGAATCTGTGATCTACTTTCAATTAAATTTGTTAAAATTGTTAAAAAAGAAGTCTATTTAAGAAGAGGAGACAAGAATAATCAAATTCTCACAAGTTTTACAGAAAGGGGTAGCTGCATGAGAGACCCGCATTTGACACTTTCTGAAGGAAAGGCAGGCTGTGTCTGTTAGCAAAATTGTGTGGTTGGCCAGTTAGATATTGAGCTAGGTCCAAACTGGTCCCAGTGTGGGCTCTCCCTTGCCTTGTGGAGTTGCCAGAATGGATGTGTGCAGAAACAGGACTCTTCGCAGGGGAAGATATTAGAGGGATGGTGACAGAGAGCAAGTCTCCATTGGAAACCAGGATGCTTTAGACTGCACAATACAACTCCTTTGTAAAGACGTTGATAAAACTTTCTATTATTCAGATCCTTTTATATCACTTACAATGAATTATTACTTTATTTACTGCACTTTAGTAGAGGTAATACGTGTGAGGCCACCCTCCACCTCCAATAATAGCGTGCATCTTCTCTGACTGATTTCAGTTTGTATTAGCACGCTTATGTTGTCATCTGAACCAAACGCTTTCCTCTCCTGTGCTGTGACTCTTTCCAGACGATCAGTCGTTTATACACATTAGCACTTGAGATGTGGTTGGAACTTAAAAATTCTGTTTATGCAAAAATTAATCATTGAAGAACATCAGATACAATTTTAGGATTATGTGGGCAACTTTAAGAAGGGGTGGCAAACAGCCACATCTGCTATTTCCTGATGTATAAATTCAAAAGTTTGCTAGTCCATCAGGTTGTTTATTTAAGGCCAGGATTCTTCTGGGCGGCTGCCAAGGGAAAGGCTACACCAGGTCAGTGCTTCTCTTTTTGTGTGCATACCTGTTCTTTTATGCTTTCCCATATGTACTGTTTAAACCAACCATGACCTGTAGGCACAAAATTCTGCAGTATTTAGAGGACTTGTTTGTTCATTTTTAAAAAAAGCTTTCTTCCTATGCTGTGGGAAGGCAGTAAAGGAAAAAAACACAACACAATAAAACACACAGCCACTTTCAAATAAAGGTTTTCTTTCCTCCGGGTTCAATTTTCCTGATAACTTAAATGTCTCTTATGCTTGTGGAGATTTGTTTTACTGTTTGATACGTCCCACCTGTGATGCATCACTGAGCACCAGACACCCACAAGGGAGCCAGCTAAAATGTATTTACCTGCTTGGAATTTTCCTTTTTTCTAAAGTGGCTGTGGAGAGACCCCACCCAGAACACTGTCTCATTTGCATCATGTCTCTAATCGTCCTTTTGTCCCTCAGAAAGCACTCCTGCTGAGAGCTAAGGGAGAAATCCTGCAAATCCTTCATTTTGGTATCTTGCTTTACCATCTTCATTTCCATTTTTTTGTTTGATAAATTAAATAGATAAAAGCGAACATCTCCTGCTTGGAGATGGCTAATCTTGCAGAATGTTTATTCATCAGGATTTGTAGTTTGTCTTCCCAATTTGGGCAGTTGGCACTAGTCTGAGAAGGTAGCAAAAAAAAAATCATAAAAAAAAAAATCAGATAGCTGCTTTGTTTAGAGCGGAAGAATAATCCAGCTCTAATGGGTCACAGAGGGCCCAGCATCCACTTCAGAGAAAGAAAATTATGAGTAGGTAAGTACGTTTTACATCTCTCTCTCGTTTGTGGGAAGTGCTGTGCTTCTAAATGACTCTTATTTCCCATCTGGGCTCACTGGAGCTCAGGCCAAAGATATGGCTGCATTATGAGCCCCGTTTAACAGCTTTCACTGCTCTCCTGGTTCTCGTCATGAGACTGGCAAGTGCAAGGTGGCAACATGCTCCTGTCACAAAGTGGAGCCAGGTGCCCTGGAAAGCCTGACTAGTCTTGCCCTCTGACACTAGGACTGTAAAATGGACACCTTGCCAAACACTGCCTGCTCTCCAAACACCACCTCTTCTCTCCGTTTTGAGTTCCCTGCTCTGCAAGAGTTATTTTGCCACCTCAAAGGGGATGGCTGTGGTCCAGGATGGTTCTCTTCAGAAGTTGCTGAATACTGGAGAAGGCATTTGCAGAATCATTAGCTTTGCCCTCACGCTGTCCACTTGAAGTCTCAAATGCATTGTCTGCTTTGCTTTGAGGAACACACTGTGTTTAAAGTCCATGATCCTTAAGAAAAACAGCTCATAAACTCAAGACCTTTGTAGTAAATAATGTATACTAAATGGCTCTAAAAGTGCACGATGCACTATTTCTCAGGCCTGGCTTTCTCCAAATGATAAACTCAAGCATATTTAAAAAGAAAGTTAATTACAATGTGTGATGCTAGGCTCACTTAAAGTGACACCTGTTTTCCCTAATAAGTGGTATTTTGCAAAGAAGGTGTTGGATGTCCCTAGCATCAAAGGAATAGACACATCAGGAATATAGTTTGGACAAGCCACTGCTTTATTAAGTAACACATCTGGGAACTATCTTTCAACAACTCATCCAGGACTGGCCTTTTTTCGTCTGCAATCTGTTCTACTTGAGAGAGAGCCAGAATTTAGCCCTCCTTCTCTCTAACACATTTGATGGAGGTTTGCCATCAGCAGTCATCCCGTCATGCTGGCCTTTGCTGCTGGGCCTGAGACCCTCCCCTTGCAAGGGACTCATAGGGGAAAAAAGGCGACAGTCTCTTTATCAGCAGCATCTGGAAAACCAGCCACAGATCAAATCTTCTTTAGGAGATAGCTATCTTTCAATCTGGTTTTAAGTCCAGGTCACTTCTCACAGTCTATCTCAAAACACCATTTAGCCTTCTGTTATCCCGTACAAACTCAGCAAGGATTCAGACTCCTTTCTGAGCTTTAATGGAACTGAACACACGACAAGTTACGGAAACAGTATCTTTACTACCAAACTTATTCAAAATCACCATTTTCTAAGAAAAATTAGGAGGGAGAACCCATCAAACTCTTATTACTTACATTGCCCACTGCTGGAAATTCCTGATAAGCAGCTGGCCAGATGTTAGTAGCAACATCCACCTGATCTGACACTAATGAGTCTTAAGAGAGGTTACATAGAATAGAATCATAGAATCATAGAATGGTTCAGGTTGGAAGGGATCTTAAAGATCACATAGTTCCAACCCCCTGCCATAGGCAGGGACACCTCCCACTAAACCAGGCTGCTCAAAGCTCCCATCCAGCTTGGTCTTGAATACTTCCAGGGATGGGGCATCCACAACTTCTCTGGGCAACCTGTTCCAGTGTCTCACCACCCTCACAGGAAAGAATTTCTTCCTAATATCCAATCTAAATCTCTCTCTAAATCTCTTAATTTCAAACCTTTACCCCTTGTCCTATCATTACACTCCCTGATAAAGAGTCCCTCCCCATCTTTCCTGTAGGCCCCCTTTAGGTACTGGAAGGCCGCTATAAGGTCTCCTCGGAGCCTTCTCTTCTCCAGGCTGAACAGCCCCAACTCTCTCAGCCTGTCCTCATAGCAGAGGTGCTGGTTTTGCAAGAAACCTTCTCCATCAGTAGAATGAAATAGTAGACTTTATTAAGAGAAAAGTAACTGGTCTGCCATTTTCAATGAGAATTCTATGTTGCAATGTTGAACACGTAAAGAGCGAGGAGACGTGAGCACTTCTGAAGATCCTGAGAGATCAGTCTTGGCAACTCCACTGAAAGTGGAGGAAACCAACACAGTGCCTCCCTCAGTTTGAGATGCAAGCTGTCCAGCCTCTTATTCAGGTAGTATCTCGTGGAGCAAGGTGCTCTTATGAGCAATGGAGGTACTGGCAGCAATGCACAGATGTGACTTGCTCAGGGGGTGAGAGGGGCCAAATATCTGCGTGCCAGATGTGGGGATACCAAGCAGGAGGCAGGAAAGACACCAACAGTTGAAGTGAGGCCCTTATGGAGTTGAAGAGAAAGCAGGAAAATAGGATCCTGACTTGTACCTGGGACAGTGCATAGCTAGAGTTCCAGACTTTGGCTCTTGAACTGAGTATAGGTTTAACATTACACCACCATCGTGTCAACACTGACACTCCCAGGACTGCCTTTCCTCAGCAGAAGTCCCAACCTAGAGGTTTCTCAGTCTTCTTCGTATTTGTCTCGCTTGCAGGAAGAGAGGTGTACACCTAGCATAGCCCTGACCTGATGTTTGAGACATTTTTATGGACTTCAGGTTCATATCCCTTGAGGCAAGGGGATCTAGCACTCAGTTTTTAGTTCTTTGGATGTTTTAACTACTAGATTATAACAAAAGAGAGACCCGAGGAGCAGCTTGTATGTTAAACCACAACGAAGCTTTCCAGTTCCGGCAGGGAGAATGTAGGTGACTCAACGTCTGGATCTGAATTTCCTCCTTCTTAGAAGTAGGTCCCACTGTGCAAGAAGAGAGCGTTTCTGAGTGCACGTGACTCTACAGACAGCTCGTGAGCTTTCCACAGACTGTGGAAGAACACACCAGCTTTGAGCACCGAAGACTTTGAGTCACGCAGGGGTGTAGGCAGTCCAGACTCTTATCTGCGATGTAGGTGGAACTTCGGTTCTTAATTCACAACTTAGACTGGATACAGAGGGGTGATATCAGGACTTTACTTTTTGAATAAGAAAGCTACAAATCCCATGGAATCACCAGTGTTTTTTTTAGGTAAAACAGTAAATCTTGCAGAAGTCATGATAAAGGTTGCAGTATAATTTGATAAACCCTATATATCAGAGACATATTTTTTTTCTGTCCCAAATCCTGAAAATGCTAATATGCTTTTATCTACGTAAGATAAGGTAAGAATTCAGTTTACAGAAGGCCTGAAATATAATTCAGTCTTAGTGGGACCATTAGCAAACATGCAAATTCAACTACTAGCACAGCTAAGGCAAGCAGGAATCCTTCATCAGAGGAAGAACAAAATTCTACAATAGTTTCTGTTCTCTTTCCTAGTAGTACTTCATTGGTGTTCATGGGAAAGTAATTAATATTCTATGAAATAAAATGATAAAGTGTTAGGAATTGACGGACAATACATTTCAGTTTAGAAAAAATAAACCAGACATAGATCTGAAAGGAAGAACTCTGGAAATCCAGTTCAAATTTGTATCTTGGGACCCTAGTAGCCTCCCTTAGTGTCTTGTTGCATCTCTTTCTATACAACATCTGATGAAACCGTAGGACTTTTTGTGAAAGTGTGGCAACAAGTCACTGGTGAGCTTGCAGGTGAGAAGGTAGAGACTCTTGGGCTGCTGAATTCAGCAGTGTGTCACTTACTGGGGCTGAAACTTTCCTTTCTACTACCTGGACCGCTGGGATCTGTATGAGCTGATAGCATCCATTGTCCTATGACTAAGTGGTGGCATTGTCTGTCTTCTAGGAAGAATTCAACAGCGCGTGCTAAATGCTGTTTTTCCTTATAGCTATCAGTATTTTTTTTTTAACAGCTGTTAAAAACAGCGTCTGCAAGGGGCTGGAAAAGACTGTTCCCAAGCTCCATGACAGTCAGGTTTCTGAGAGCCTGGTGGCTTTGCTGCAGATACTGCGTCTTGTTAGAGCTAAATCAGAGAACAAGGATCGTTAAAGGTTTTGGAAAAAATTGCCCAAATTAACTCCAACAAGAATACACTATTACCAGAACGGTTTGGTCTGTAGGAATCTGAAGACATGTTCAATTACTGAAAGTCCAATAACGTTTTTGTTAAACAGAATTATGTATGGTGCGAGGTAAAAGCAAATTCAGCAAGCTTGCTTTATTTGCATATTTATTCAACCAAAATCAAAAGAGGTTTATATCTGGGCACGCTAAGTTCCCTGATGTCACTGAGCTAATATTTTATTGTTATTTATTACCAGACATTTTGAAGGTGAAAGATATCATTGTGGCTTGGCATACTGTATATTATTTGAATTAAGAGTAGTCCAGCTTTTCAAGAACAGGAAGGAAATGCGTGACAACTGGGGGAAGATTAACCAGAAGGAAGTAACTCTGTGGTGCTATCTTCAGAGATGTGGTTTAGGTTATTTTATAGAGGAGTGAAAAGGTAGGCTATCATGTCTTCTGAAATCAGCAAGTCGGAACATGCATGCCTGGGTAAAATTTGACCCATAGGATTAAGTCTGCCACTGCAGAGATAAGATCAGTGCTATCATGTACAACCATGTGTACATGTGTGTTTAAGAAAGATTACGCAGATATGGAAACTTACGTGTACTTTATTGCCCTTCTAAATGTCCTCCCAGGAGCTTTTCTCAACACTGTCAAACATTAAAGACTTTTGTTTGAAAGTGTGGAATTTGCTTTGTATTTCCTTGGAAAGGAATACATCTTTCACTACCACAACCTTCTGTAACCCTCCTGCCCTCCTCACTCCCACACCCCCACACAAAGACACTCCTTAATTGTATTACTGTTAGGCTGACCTCCAACCCCTACTAAAATGAGGACAAGGCTAGTTTTGTGTTTCATGGGATAACAATTTATGAGCAATTAAAAATGAAGAGACACAAAGCATTCATCACAGTCTCAGCTAGACAGGCAGCTGAGGTCAAAGGTTCTAGCAATGAAGTGTGCACAATATATTTTTATTTCTGTTTTCACTAAGAAGGAAACGGGTTAGCTAAAAATTATGGCATGCAGCCTCCAGTTCAAAATAGGTGCACTTAATCTTTCAAGACAGTCCACGCTTGGGCAGATAGGTTATGACAGCACACACACACACGAGCACACACACAAGCGCGCGCACACACACACGCGCGCTTCTAGTATCTGTAGAAGAATGCAGAACATATTACTGGCAAACTCAAGCACACAGTTGCTTAAAATGAGACGCTCCGAGTGCCCTGAATGCTCATGCAGCTTACAACTTAGCAGTTATAGTGGTCATGCGAAACACAGCTTTTCCTCTGATCCCTAAAGATGACGTATAGTAGGATTTTATCCCTTTTGTTCGTATTTCAAACTGTATAGGGGAGCATGGAAACTTCATATGTTTACATTCCCAAAGCTACAGTAGATAATTTACATAAATATGGAAATGAAGGTTTCTATGTTAGTGTTAGCATCATGGTATCATGGTATTTTGTATCTCCACAACTGAAAAAAATGTCCTGTAGAGACTTTTTGTTTTGTTTCTGTTTGTTTGTGGTTTTCTTTTTTTGTTTTTTTTTTGTTTTTTTGTTTTTTTTAATTTATTTTTAAGATAGACCACACAGTTACAAACCTGACACTGATTGCTGATTTAAGGTCTGTTGTCTCAGTCTGGCATGAGCAAAAGTATCGGTGAATCATCTATTACATTATGCCATAAATCCGACTTAGCGTGATTTTGCGATGTGTCATATTTCCAACCTGGATCCAAACTGAGAGCAAACGGCTTTGAATTGTCATTCTAAAAGGACTCGATCTGCTTGTTTAATCAGAGCACCTGAATGGCAGTGCCAACAAGAACAAAGCGAAGCATCGCCTAATGGGTTCCATTTTGCTAGAACTGTGAATGAACACAGGCACATAGATACATGTACAGTGCTTGTCGGATTACAGTAATTGAAAGTCCACTTACATAAATAGGGACATTTCTAGCCTTCTGTAGTAATTTTCTATTAGAAGAGAAAATGTAAGTTAAAAATGTATTTCATTTGCATCAGAATCACATCACTTTACAGGTGGATAAATAATGCAAACTACCAAGGGGTGCCTGGGATCTTTGTGCTCTATTTTTGTTGACTGAAATGACACTACAGTTTATTCAATAAGGGATTCTTTTGAGTAAAAAAAGTGATTTATGTGAAGCATGACATCTTTTCTTCTGAATTAAGCCAAATGATCAGTAAAGAAGGTTGGTATTGATTGGACTATAGAATATGGTGCATTTGTTAAATGGGAGTTTCTTTTCACTGGGGCTGAAAGCCAGTAAATAGTTCTCAAAGAAAACAGGGGAAAGGTAAAAACTCAATGAGACTTTTAGTCACTGCTGGTGACTAGAAAAAAGAAGGCTTAATAAGAAAGCAAGGTGAGAGATTTAGTCAATCGTGTCAGAAGGATTTATTTCATTTTTGCAATTTTGAGAGCATTCTTCAACAAAAGAGATGGTTCCATCAAAGGCTCCAGTCAGCACATAGACATGACAATGGAAAGATGCTTTAAGCATGGTAAGTATCTGTCATGCAAACATAGTCTAATAGGGTTAAGTGCTATCCTACCTGCTAGCCCCAAACTACCCAGGGGCATGCAAACTAAAAGCTGATGGGGGCTGCTCGCGTGTTTCTCATGATCAAGTCAGTTAAGACATCAGGTATGTTTGGGACTCTTACTACAACAGCACAGTGGCTCCCCTTTAATCATCTCAGAGTCAGCCACACTGACAGTGGGGAAGACCCCATAGAAGGCTCTGGGAAATTATTAGGTTTGGGTTGGTTTTTTTCATGTTAAAGGACAATACTGCCTAGACTTGGTTCCATCTGGACGAGTAGGAGCAGTGCATGAGGAGACAGTAGTCTTTCAGGGCTCAGAAAAAGCTCTGTCATGCAGGGGGATTATGTGAGATAAAATATGGAAATTATCAGAATACTGATTTATGTATATAGTATATATATCATATGTATATGTACTATATATACACAAGAGTGTATATTTAGTGCTCTAATTATCATTACTGTTAGAGATTGTTACTTTTTTCTTGAGTGCAGTAGGGCATCAACAAGGCATCCAAAGGCTTTCTCTGAGAAATCGCAAACCTGTTATTAACAATAATCTCAAAATACTTTTTAAGAATTTAAGAATGAAACAACGATCACTTTAATTCAATATCCTGGCTCCGATAGCAGCTAATAGCAGATGTCTAGGGAATAACAGAACAGGGACAGAAATTAGAAGATGGACAGGCCTCCATGAGTCCTTAAAATTATATAAAGAAACCTTTCCTACAGCATGTCTCTATTTTATTGTTCTTTTCAGGGCAGTTTACATGTTTGGGCTGAGGAGTGTGTTGTACTTGTAGAATCAATGTGCCTGATGGCCATGACCTCTTCAGCCGTCAAGGAACCAAGATGATGCCTGAATAGCTCAGGAAGCTGAGACACGATCTGTCCTAAGGGTAGTGGGGATGCCTCTTTCCATCAAAGGTCTTTCTCTTCCTGGCCAGATGAATTCCTGGGTTTTATCATGCAAAATGGGAATTAGGATAATTTTTAATAGATTACCTTGGATACTCTCTTATGGATATGTCCAATTCTCTGTAGCCTTTATAACCGCTGCTTTTAGTTCGGTTAAAGTTATATCAAGGTTAAAGTTAAGGTGAGTTTGCATGTTCCATCTTCTTTTCTAGGCACAGAGGACAGATCCCTCAAATTCTCTTGTTTTCTATTTTTGGCAGAATCCGTGAACAGTGTGATATGTCATTCAAAGACTGATGGTGGGGAACAGTTTGTTGTTCTAACAGCACGGTGTCCAGACCTTTAGCACTGCCCAATGCGAGTGTTCAGGAATTTTGTGCTAGTCTGGGAACAGGTTAATGATTCTGTCTTCTCGCAGAAGAAGAACTGCCTCTGGTATCTTACCATGTAGCACATTGCAATGATTTTGAGAAAATCTGTTGCATGCTTTGCTTTTAATCAGTTGATTTCCTGCTATTTTGGAATTGGAACAGCCTACCTACAGGGAGAGCTTGGACTGGGAGAAGGTTTGGTCAGCTTGGCGATGAAGGCTCCACTTCTAACTGACTTCCAGTTCCCAGGTGAGGGGTAGAGCGGACAGTATGGTGGTGAGCTGTCAGTGATGGCTTGTACTGCCTTGATTGGATTCTCTGTCAGTCTGTCCAGATACGGGCTAGGTTCAGTGCTGTTTCTTTGGCTGGTACAAAGTTGGACAGCATCTGGCAAGCCTTGACAAAGGAATAGCCAATTGTCTTGATCGCTAGAAGTTACCAAGTGATATTTTTTTTCAAGATGCTTCAAAGAGTTTTGGGTGTGTGTTTGGATTTCTGTCCCCAAGTACTTGTTCTTATTGTGACCATCTACCGCCCTGCTCAAACAGTCTTCCAGTGTCCACATCCTTCTTCTCCCCAGGATCAGTCAGCAAAGAGTCTTTTTCTGAAGGCCACCACAGCTAGGCTTGGTGCCTTGTTCTGCTGAGGAATGACTGTGAGGGATGGAGGGAGGGATGGAGGGCTGGGAGGAGGCAGGGAGTACATTCTGCAGTTTCCCTGGCCAGGAGAGGAGACATCCGATATCCCCTAGAGAGAGCTCCCTGTGAAACCTCTTATCTGATTATTTATACTGAGCTCTTTGGGACAGTGTCGGAGGGTATCAAGAGGTCACAGGATATTAGTTAAAGCATCACCACATTTTTGGGGGATTAATTCCGACATTATGGTTTCTAATGTGGGACACTTCTCATTTAATCTAGTTAATAAATTCAATCACATGTTAACATTTGGTCTACAAAATAAAGAATCAAGTCTCAAAAGCGTCTTTATAAATGACGAGAATCTTAAATAGGTGGCTTCATAAATTATAGATGCATATATTTACAAACACATCCACATACACAGTGGTATGAACGTGTCCTTCAGTAAATGAAACACAGCACACCTGCAGCCTGAATTATCTCTTTGGTGGATCCTGGGGCTATGGTCTTGGACAATGCTGACTGACCACCATGTGGGCAGTTTATGTACTTCTCATATAGCTGCGCTAAACCTCTTTCACCTTGGGCTTAGCTCCGGCCTCTTCACGCTTTTGCAAAGGCTGAACTCAAACCCCTGATCCATTTTTTTTCTAGATAAGAGGATTTTGGTGTAACGTAAGGCTAGATATTTTGTTGGTAGTGTTAGAGTTTACACTGTGAAGAACTGTGAAGTCAGGAATATTAAAATGTTTGTAGAATTGACAAGCACAGAGAGCTGAGTGTAAAACAGAAAATAAAATCCAAACCCTTCAAAATAGCACACTCTTCCACTAACTCTCCTTCTGTACGGAAAGGAGTTTTGCTCTGCATCTCCTCCTTTTTCACTGCCTGTCTGCTGGTCCAGTGTTGCAGTAACACTGTCCCCGAGATCTGAAACAGAACGCAGATGACCCTTGAAGGCAACGGGGTCTTCAGTAGCAGCTTCTGGGGAGCTGAGGATGTTTGGAAATCTGCCGGCTAGTTCTTAAAAATCCTGCCCTAAATATTTACCAAAAGTACGCAACATTTCACGCCTCTCCGCTGTCCCTCTTTGTGGCCTCGATGAAAAGCATCACAAAAAGAAGTGCCCTGGTCCTGACTGGTTTCCAAGTCTCATTAAGTACAATGGGTTTGCAAGTGCTTCCGTACATACCGGCTGCACTACATCATCCCTTGCATTCCTGGGGCTGAAAGCTGCAGAAGGCAGCCAACGGGGAGGGGATAAAGAGCACACTTTTTGAGACTCTCTTTTCCCAGCTTCTATTCTTTGCTCCGGCCAAAGAAATGAAATCGCAAAGCCATTACCTCATTTCTGAATAGTTTGGAAGGCAACTCACTGGTTTGAACTCCGGGGGGATTTTTCAGCTGCGTGGAAAAGTGGAAATTTTGTAACTGATTTTTTGTTTGTTTGTTTGTTTGTTTTAGAAGACTCACACTTCATCACCAAATGAACATGAAATGGTAGGGAGTTGGAAGTTGAAATGCGAGAGTTTGCAGGGGCTTGTTTCCCAGAATTTGATTACAGGCATATGTCTCCCCTGCGGCTTTAAGTTTTTAGTAATTAATTTTTTTCCTAGAATTTAGATGGTGATCTCTCTTTTTCACTTCTCCAACCTCTTTTCTTTTGAATACCTCACACAAATCTACCTGAGTTTGGTAAGGAAAAAAATAATCTCTGGGATTTTGTGAGGCTTTCTGATAAATCCTCTGCTTTAATTTGTTTTCTTCAAATTGCTCAGTACAAAATGTGCTAAAAAAATCAATGCTAAGAGGAGCATCATACGGAGAAGCTTTAAATGTTCAAGTAAAATAACAAAGTCTCACCTAGACGTGCTCACAAATGGAGTAGTTTTGTTTGCACATGCTAATTCATTTAGTCTTACTAACGAAAATTTTTTCTTTGAATGAAGAACCTAAAAATATCAGAACAACCTCAGTGCATGTCGTTAAATAATAATGAAATCAACAGATGTTCTCACATCAGAGCTGGTGCTTGGAGATGGTCTAGGCTTTGTATCCATTTTTAACAGGGTATTCCATTAGTGGGGAATCCAGGCTGAGCAATGGGGTATCTTCTGCCTGCTGGTGCCGTAGCAAAGCAAAAGTAATTTTGCGATGCAAGGCAAAATGAAAGACTTCTTCATCAATTGTATACCTTTTATTTTGGCTGAGTGTTTATGGCAGCCCTGGCCTGAGTTCCACAGTGTGCTCTACATGCAGAAGCTCCTGTGCCTTTGTAGGTGTGTAGTGCTTGGGTGCTGCTGACCCGCTCCAATATAGAGACCTTCATCCTTACTTTTAGTGCTTCACAGGTACTTAGTCATCTTCCCAGTCTCTCGTCTGAGAGATATGTGGCTCCCATAGCTCAATGCCTGTGATTTTCTTTGGAGCATGGCTCCCTCTTCCAGCCCATCCCTCTCTTCCGTGCTCTGAAAGATGCAACGACCCGATCCTTGTTCCTCAGCAGATTGCTATCTCTTTATGATTAGACACTATCAAAAATATTTACAGAGCCTACCAAAATCTCCTGATGTGCTGTTATGTTGCATCTGTCCTTTTTCACTGTTTATACCAGCTAATTAGATTGCTTCTCTATTGCATCTATATCACACAATAAATTAAATGTTGTGTAATATATACTTAATAGTTTGCTTCCTATCAGCAATATGGCATAGTTTGCCAAGCTCTATCTGATTGTATGTGTGAAATCCAGTATTATGTGGCCATTTTTATGAAGGATAAGATTCTAGAAGGCCTTGTACAAGATCTGTGTATGAATCTTCAAAACAGCCCTCTGGTAAGACTTTAACAATGTAGATTTCTTAAGTTGAGTCGCTAAAATAAGATACTTTCATACTTCTACCTATCAAGAGGTACAATAATGAATTGTGCTGAAGGTGTTAATATCAAAGTGTTTTCAATAGATGAAGAGATGTATTTTAGCAATTTAGAAGAGGAAATCCCAAGTTATCAAAACAGTAGTGTACTAATTATAAATGTCAGATGGGTAGAGAGGAGAGAAAAATATTTGTGGATACATTTTTCAATGGAAAATCAACGACTGAGAGGAAGTCTAAAGCATCAGAAATAATACCTCTATTGTCCTTCAGTTTTTACAAAAAAAATTAATTTCCCTAACATAGATAAACAGCTTTTTAAATTTTCATTTTCAAACAGGACTTATTTACTTCATTTACACATGCAAATGACTTTGATTTTTTTTCTTTTTTTTCTATTGAATATGTCTATTAAGGCTTACATATACGATAGTTATAATAAACTGTTGCTACTGGTTAGTTAGCAACACCTGGATATTATTTTATGAAATAAATAACCATCAGAAAAGAATCGTTTCATAGAATGTGTTAATTTTCCAGATTTACCAGTGTTTGCCTACTTACCAGGTTCAGAGTGATGGCTCAATTTAAAACACAAACATTCAAAATCACAATAAATTTTTCAATTTGAAGCACAAACCCTAAAAATCACAGCAAATTTAATCTGGCGATTTTGGCTTTGAATCAGAAAACCATATCCATAAAGCATTTAAGCATTAAAATTAATCTCATTTAAAAGTCTATGCTTATGTAAGTTAAGTTATCTATGTTAAACTGGAGATCCTAGAAATGGCATGTAGCAGGCAGTGCCTCTGGTTTTCTAAATTTTAGACAGCCAATATTCTGTGGCAGAAAAAGAGCTAGGCAGAACATCTTTGCTTCAGTAAATGCCAAAATATTTGCAGAATTTTAATGTCTAAAATTTTAAGAGAGTCATGCTCCCATATCCAGTGTCTTGTTGAAAAGGTCAACTTCAACACAATTGTCTTTATATGAAAATTTTAGAAAAATTTTGCTTTCATTCTGACCCAGAATAAAAACAAGTGTTAAATCCTGATGAGTTGTCATAAAAAGGAAATGCTCCTTTAGCTTTGGTGGCAAATCCAGGACCCTGTTTCCTTCAATGAGTGTCATTTACCACACCAAAAAAGAGAATCCAGAGTATTATATTATTGTTGCTGTCTGCAATAAAGGTAGCACCATCTCCTTGCGAATTATTGACGTCAAACTTCTGGTATGACTTTCTTGTCACAGGCGCCTTGATCCATCAAGGAGTTTCAGAATGTGCTGAATTCAAGCATAGAAAATATTCTAATATCAATGAGATTACTCCCACATTTTTTTGAGCTTAAACGTGTGCTTAAGTTGCGCTGGTACCAAAAAACCGTCATTCAGGGAGGCATGGTTACAAGGTATAAGACCAAACTGCAATACCAGCTCTAAAATTGACTGTGTTTACTCCAAAAACTAGTAAAATGAACTCCAAAAACTAGTAAAATGACTTCTTAATAGACGCACTTGAGCTAAGTTTATGTGTAGCACACAATATTGACTCCTTGGAGATGAAGTAATAGCAGCTAGACAGACTGCTTCCCATATCACGGTTCTGAGCTGGCCTCTGTTTACGTTTACTGTAAAAGTATCTTATAAAAGAGGGTGACAGAATATCTGAACGGCAGTGTTATAGCAATGGTGCCCACCAACACATAGGCCATTAATAGCGTGTGAACCCTGCACTATTTTCTCTTCGTTGTTTTTTAAAAGCGCCTTTGCTCTAACCGTTATAAATAATGCCAATGCAGACACATATTCTTTTTTCAATACACTTCCAATCTGTCTCACATCCAGTGCTAAACTCCCCCTACTCCAGCTAGCAAAGTGGAGGAACAAGCCGTACACGAAGGGAGACATGTTAACAGTATAAAACCATAAACAGTGCAGACTGGTGTACTTCTAATAGCTAAAACTAGGGTATTATTTTTCATTTAACAGTAAGAAAGGTGTCCCAGGATACCACAGTGCAGGAGCACCAGGGGAAGCCTCTTGGTTGTATCCAAATGTTGTATAATTTTAGCTGTCATTACTGAATATAACTCTTCCCACAGCATATTTTCCTTTAAATCATGACTGACCTTCAGGACTGTTGACGCACCCTTTCTGCCACAAAAGCCCTTTTGTCTCTGGGTGTCTGTGTGTGTGTGTGTGTCCATTCTGCCCATTTCCTCCTCGCAGTGAAAAACAACTGCACGGGTTTTTCTTGGTTTTGTTTGAGAATCACAATTTGATCGAAAGAGATTAAATAAATCATCAAGCGATAATACGAAGCCATTAATACAACTTTTCTGCTCAAGTGGTTTGGCAGCCTTTATCTGCTGGCTTAAACTTAAACAATTACAGGCTTCCAAACTAATTACAGCACAGAACATTATAGGATTTATGAAATTTGGCAGCTATCACTTAAAAAAAAAGGAAGGAAAGGAAGGAAGAAAAGTTCATATCTATCCATTATGGAAATGTCCTGAAAGTTCCTCAGAACAGAAATAATATACTACTCATAAAGCCCTTCAGCAGCTCTGAGCATCTTGACTTCTAATTTGTACATTTTGTTCATTTTTCGTGCTTCATAAGCAAGCGTATGGAAACCACTGTGCAGATCTTCTGCCAGCAAAATGTCTTCTATACTATTTAATTTACAGCATCAATGCCTTAATTATATTAACTAATACACAGCCTGTAAATAAGTTGACAGTTGTCTAGTGAAAACCCTGCTGTAGTTTCCATCCTTTGCCAGACAGAGCTCTAGTCCTTGTTGCTGGAGACAGATTACAACAGGGAAAATCATGGGGATGACTAATGGGTGGTTGGAGCACTCACTCACTGGGAGAAGTGAAGGCGACACCACCAGCACATCCCATTGCTTCTGCAGAGGAACCAGCGGCTGGGGACATTGGGACATGGCGGGAGGTGATGGCAGCAAAGCAGGGCAAACTGGCCCCACAGGAGTGCTGTGGGGGCACGCCTCCTCCTAACTGGGAACGTGGGTCGTTTAGTTTGTCATCTAAACAGTCAAAAGGCCAAACACCACAAATATATGGAGACTGGTCTCTTTTGCATCAAGGTAGGGACACATCAGAGTCGTTTTGTCTGTTATGCTGGTTAAAGTCCAAGAGCCGTAGCTGCAGTAAGGGCAAAAATGTGTTTGTTCTTTTGTGTAACAGTGACCACTGCACACCATGAGTAAGACCTCCCCAGAATCATGAGATTTCCTTCAGAATGTGGTTTAATATAATTATTTTACTGATTTCTGATCCTGTAGGGCTGCAATACTTGAGGGTCTGGGAAAGTTTTCTAAACTGAAAGTGGAGATCTAGTTGTAAAACGTGGCTACAGGAGCCAGGATTTAAGAAAAAACCTAAATAATGCCAGAGCGGGCAATGCATCATGGGGTGACTTATGTACCCAGGCTGAGGAGCCATACGAGACCTAGGGAGTTCCTGTTCCCAAGGAGCATGTTATTAGTGGTTGTCATTGTATCCATACCTTCTGCTCAGGAAGATCTCTAATCATGAGAAGACCCTTATGAACTTTTTCTGTCCTTAGGATAACTTTAGTTGATGAACATTCACTAGAAAACATGCTAAGAAGGCAATTTCATTTATAGTACCAGCAATGCAATTCCTGCTCTGCATCGGTGTTCATTCCTAATAAAGCAAAAGGATCATACATCAGGAAGGAAGAGCAGATTCACCTTTTTGAGTAAGACCAGAATTATTCTTCTGAGGGAGTTGACAACTACCACCATCGCCAACAGTGATTTCTTTGGTAATTTACTTACCTGCACACCTTAAGGACCTGTCTGAAAAGCAATTTGTTTTAGTGAGTCTCATTAGATTTTGTTGCACTAGACTTTTAAGTAAGCAAACTTGGTTGGGCCAGTTGAGAGACAATGGTTGGGATGGAGGAGGCCACATTTGTGACTCTCATTGCAATCCACCAAGATAACTGCAAACATAGACCCCTGCAAAACACAGACCAACTTTAAGGCTCAGTTTTAGCTGCTTTTATAATTCGAGTCTGGGCTATGTGCTGGCAAGGCACTACATAAATACCGAGTGTTTTTCTTACACTGTCTCCCACCATTGGCTTTGCCAGAAGTGATAGGTGGGAGTCAACAGGATGACAGCTAACTCAGCGGAAACATGGGCTGACATGAGTCAGGTTCTGCCCCACAGACTCTCCATCGCTATCAGTCTGTACCGAGGCAAAAATTGCCCAGCACTGTTTGAAGCTATCCAGTCCTCCATTCTGTTCTCTCTTAATCACCAAACTCCTGAGCATTAGTCTCACTTTTTTCCTGTGATTAATTAAGCGATCATCTTCTTTAAAGATTTATTTCCTTTTCTGAAAAAATAAAAAATTGATGGCATTTTTTTAATGGAATCTTAAGATTTGATCAATGTCCACAAATGCTATAAGAATACTGTAGGCAAAGCAACAATTTTTAAATCAATCTTTTCTTTCTACATCCATCTCATTCCTCTATGGAGGAAGTCCACAGATAAAAACTAAAATCCAGGCTGAGGTGAATATAAAAACAAACCATGTTTTTAAAAACACACCTGTAATCTGATGATCGGCACTGTAACTGATTCAACACAGACACGCCAGCGCTTTTCCTTGGGGCAAAGTGCTTTGAATTCTATCCGTCAGGTAGACACATGCACGCAGACACACACAGGTACGCGCATACATATGCACACGCCTACAGACACATATGCTTATACACACACAAGTAAATCTTTAGTTTTCTAAGTATTGCTAAAGAGCCACTACAGTTAAGTAATGTGATTCACGGTTGAGTAGCATAAACTTAATCCATCTCGATTTAATCTGGCTAATTAAGGTTAATTCAAGTGAAGGTAGGTTTGCCTATGTTCAGCATGGTGCACGCTCCAGCATATGCTACAGGAAACCACAGACCTTCAGTGTGATCTTCTACTGCTAGTTTACTATGAAGTGTGCTTCACCAGGTCTTGAATGCTACTACAACATGCGCAAACTAAATTGCAGGTAATATGAGTAAAAGTATCTATATGGCTTTGTATCTTCTGATGTGATCCACGAGGGTATTATGAGGCCGAGTGGATCTAGATTCTTATAAAATGCCAGGTATTTGTTAAAAGATATTTGCCAGATATCTGTTAACACATGAGTGTGTTCTTTCAGTGCTGAGGTTTACATTAAATAATGCTAAAACCCACCAAAAGCATAGAGAATGCCTAGATACATTACATAGTCCATGTTCAACGAAAACTACTCATGATTACCCTGCTCTGCTTAGTCAACAATTCTTCTTCTGATCTGCCTTACGCTCTGCATTTCGTACCAACCGTAGAGTGCTGGTGAGGTTTAATAGATTTGCCAGATCTTTCTGGACTTGAATCTTTTCCCAGACTGTCCAAGCCAGAACTGGCTGAAGCATCAAAGATGAGCACGACGCCAGTGAATCTTCTTTCTTTGCCACCCCAGCACGGAGTCTTTCTACTGTCCTCTTTGTAGGGAACATGGGAATTGATGGGGCAGGGGACATGCCAGCTAGCTTTTCTTCTCCTGAGAAAACAGTGTCCTGTCCTCCCTCGTGAATGCTGGATCCAAATTCTTCAGTTCTAGATGGTGCAAGTTATAATCTTAACTTGACACATGACAAACACTCTGAAACACAGATTGCAGGAGCCAAATATAGACATCTGGGAATCTGAAAAAAAAAATGAGAGACAACCAGACGTGTGCTAGTGGCTTTAAGACAAATGCTAATAAAGGAAACAGAAACATGACGATAGCCTCTCCTAGAGGACTGAAGGAATCAAGGCCAAGCCTCAAAAAAGGTGCAAAAGTTTGGGAAAGAGGATGAAATAGGTGATACGTGATATGACAGAATTTTTAGCAAATCTAAAACTTGAAAGAGCTCAAACCTTCACAAGGCAGTATTCAGCTTTGCCTCAGTTTATGCTGTAGATTATCCCATTTCTTCTTCTGTGTGGCAGAAATTGGGTCCTTTCACATGGCTTACCTCAAACTCAGGGAGGCCAAGGGCAGAACATTTTATGGCACAGAGTCCTGTCATGCAAGAGTAAGTGGGTGATGGCCAAATATGTGACAGCTATAGAAAACCACAGAGACTGGGATTAAGGATTTGCTTGCAACCTACCACCAGGGTTACATTTTTAATGTAGTTAGGACAGAACTTTAAGAGATCCATGTCCTTGAAAATGAAGCACGCGCAATGTAGAAGCATGTCCATGTCCATGAAAATGAAGCATATGCACGGTTTCCTGAAGTTTGACGTGGACTGCTGCATGGGATTGGTTTTGTTCCTCAAATGTGCTTTGATGTATTCTGTGCGATGTAAATTAGCATTGGTTAGACAGCATACAGATTTGAAATGAAGAAAAAACCCCTGCACATATAAAACTTCAGATCTATAGTATCTTCATGCAGTAGAGATGATCACCAAAATTTTAAAGCCAAATGAATAACATTAAGCTCTTGAAAACCTATCCAGGCCCATAAATAAGAAGTGGCGTTGAATACACCCCGTTTCTGTCAACTTCACAGAAAGTAAAGCTGAAGATTGGCTTTTTTTAAAAAAATGTTTCAGCTATCATTTCAGGTTGCTTAATCAAGCAGAGTTTGTGGCTGTAGGCTTCACAGCTCTTAATAACCTGCTGCAGGAAGAAGGGCAGAAGAACGGGAAGCAAACAAAGGTGCAGGAAAAAAGGGAGAGAGAGGTGAAGAGACTGGACAAGAGCAAAAAGCATGCGAAAAAGGGGAAATTGCGTGTTGGAGACCGTGAACTGGGAAGAGAAAGGAGAAAGAGAAGAGCGCAAGCACAGACGATGAAAGAAAAAGCTGGAGGAAAATGGATGGGCTGCACTGAAGACAAGAGAAAGGAATGACTGAAGAAAACCCACCCGGGGACTCTTGCCAGTCATGGACAACACAAAGCCCTGACCCAAGGGGAAACGATTCTGAATCCGACTGGGAGACAGTCAGAGCTGTGGGCCTCTGCATGGGATTTTGAGGAAGGGACCTTGCTGATTTTCCTGAAAAGTGGGTCGCCATGGGTTTTAAATGTGGAAGAGCATATATGAAAAGGCATTTTTGATCCCTGTCAGAAGACAAAAATTGGAAGAGGACTTGAAATGTACCATTCTGTATAAGGTGTCAGATAGCAGACAGACAGAGAACAATTAAGACTGCACAAGGCTCTCCGTCAGCAGCGTACAATGGGAATAGGATTTTCTTTTTCCCCGGATGTCAGCCCAGCCACTCAGGCGAGACGAAGAGAATTTCTTCCACTTAAGAAATCCTTTGTTCGGGAAAGAGCTGTTCAGGCCTCTGTTCTCTCCCCAGCCAAATTGTATGTGGTTTTCACGGAGAAGACTTCACTTTCTGAGGGGCATTGGTAACCAAACAGCTTCTGGACAAAGTGCAAAGTGCAGCAAGTCCAGAGTATCCTTGGAGTCTGACAAGGAGGCTAAAGAATGAACGGAAACATTTTCAAATGCAAAAAGGTTGATATTTATCCTTGCAAAATTTTCTATAGTGATTTTTGTCCTGTGAACCTTGCAAGAGCAGAATTTGTGTTTGTTTTCTGCAGGGTGGATGCTCACTCCTGTTCCTGTTTTTGTGGAATCATGTTGACTGTATTCTCAATACAAGAAAACTGCATGTAAATCTGTATAAAACCTGCCTAGATCCTTGTGGAAGGGTAAATCATTCCCATGAAAACTATTTAACTAGACTGTGAATAGCCAGTATCTGTCCTAGTTTAGTTACAGGTTGTTTTTTTCCTCCTGATGTGCAATACTTCATATTTAAAAAAAAAAAAAAATAAAAATGCAGTGGAGCTGTTCAGCAAGGAAGGGAATGAGGCATCCACACTACCAGCATTTATTTAGCCTTTGCTCACTGAGATTAAAACCACTGGATTCAGGAGAAGTTACTTGTCTGTCTGATTTTTTTTCCCTTATGCCATGAATACGTACAAACATGCTGGAATGCACATGCACGTGCGTGCACAGAAGCATGCACACACACACAGAGATGGAAACTTGGAACACAGACTTTCTCACCCAAGTAATGGTGCCGATTTAGTAAGCCCTGTGGGTTTTATTACCCTGCTGATACTATAGCAAAGATACCATTTTATCAACAGACACATTTATGTATAAAACATTTAGACACTCATAATATTATTAAAACAAAAGTATGACTTCTCAGCTTGTGGACATTACTTGAAACATCTTCTTCATAAGGGTAAAAGAAATCCTGAATATAGTTTGGAATACAGAGGTACTGTAATCAATTAGCTTTCCATTTTACTTTTATTTCACTGTGGCTATGCATAGCGTCAGTATTTACATGTAGTGCCCTTTTCGCTCTTATAGACCAGACTAGAACTCTCACAGCTGGGTTTGACACTAGATCCTGCTCAGTGGAAGGAAAGAAGCCTGTCTGTCCCATCATTTCAAGAAACCACGGAACTAAAATGCACATTCAGGTCTTTATATCATAGTCTAAATGCAGAAACGCTTAGGAGTCCATTCTGCCAGCAGTATCTCCCTGATTGAGTTACTGATTACTGGTAACACACCTTACACGAATCTGCATCTTAAGATCGCTTGGAAATTTCACCTGTTGCATACAGTGGCTATTCACTTGTTAATGGGTGTTTCTCACCAGGATCTCATTACAGCTGTGCCCCATTGTCTGCCCTCACGTCCAGTTCATTTTCAAGGGTAGTGTTATACGCTGGTTCAAATTTGTGTTGCTTTCAAATGGTTTGGTTCCTTGATACCCAAAGAAAACACCTCTCCCTTCATGTGTGACCAGGAGGCTGGGATCAGCAGAAGGGCATGAAAACTGTAACTTGTTTCCCAAGCTGTCCCATCAGAATGTGGGCTGGCTGGTTGATAGGTCGTAGAGCAAAGCTTGGCTTTTCTTTGAGGGGAAAAGGAAGAATGGGCTGTATTGATTGGTAAGGGGGCTACGAATGCTTGGTGGGTGGAAGTGGAACGTATTTCAGTTTTTTGGATACTATCTCTAATTTAGAACCTAATTTTTGAGTGTGTATTCAAGCACCACATGGCTGTATTCATAAATATATCAAGTGGATTCCAGAAAAAAATTAGCAATTAAGCGATTAGCTACAGAACTTCTATCTGCAAACGCTTTTTGCTGCACATATTTGTCATTCTTTTGCTGGCACCCTGTGCTTTGTAGTCTTGATGTCTTTACATATCCTGCAACTGCCTCTTTCTAATCCTTACTTATTTTCATCAGTTTAATACAAGTAAAGTTGTGTGTTACGACAAGAAAAACCCCTCAAGTTTCGCCTTAGCTTATTTTTTTTCAAAACCGGACTACTGTTCCTGTTGCCTCTTATTACAAAAACTATGAAGCACACGTAGGGCAAGATCAAAAGTCTGGGTTTAAGCAGACTACGTATTATCATCATTTTTCTTTGACAATTAGGAATAAATGCTGGATGCAAAACCAATTAAATATATAAAAATTCTGAAAAAAGAGAAGAAAAGCCAGAAAAGAATATCAAGTGTTTTGTATTCTCTCAGTTATCTGCTACTACATTTGTACTGCATATTTACTAAAGCCAGAGCTGTAGTACCCAGTGCTTCTCATTTTAAAACAATCATTTATGGGTGTTAAAGTATGCCTGTGAAAGCAGAAGTGTACTATGTCAATCAAAGCTAATCACTGGTACAGGCAAAGTGCTTTTGTTGGCCTCCATGCTCTAAGCTGCGCTTCCACATCTGTGTTTGAAGAGATTAGAGAGGTGCTTCATACAAGCACTGTATTAGTTAAAGCTGATCGACAGTATTTGGAATAAATCACGAAAAAGTTGAGTGCCAGAAGGGAAGGCATGGCGAGCGAGTTTGAAATGGACTAGGGCTAAAGCCAGCTCCTTCCCATCTTTCCCAGGCTTCCCTCCCCCAGACGCACGCGTATAACCGTCTACACACTTGTTCTTCTGAGAGCCACACGGGTTATCTTCCTTCAGCCACTTTGCAGCTAACGCGCAGCTGCGCAGCCAAACGTACTCGGGCTCGTTTTTACTGAGATACATACTGTTTATTGGCTGAGGCATTGATATCGTCTGTGATGTGTTTATACCAGTCAGGACCAGGAAGGGATGGAGAAATGGGTGTTAAAGGAGAAGAAGAGCTCTTGCCAACTGCTGCGGTTCGGAGTTCTGCAGCTCCCCCCACCCTCCGTTTCCAGCAGCACTTTCGCCTCATGAATGCCATACACTTTCAAATAAATTATGAGTGACAAGTATTTGAACCAATAAAGAGGGCACCATATTTTATATGCAGTAAATTTAATTCCAGATTGTGTTTCACCTCAGCAGTGTGACATGTTTATTGCTGCTGAAAGATGAAAGCACCAGGAGTTAGAGACAAGCGTCAGCAGTTCTAGTGGGCACCAGCAAAATGAAGATTTGACAGACTGGTGGCTGAGCCCGTGAAATGAAATGCCAGATCAAATTTTACCCAAAAGGGGTCAGATGTACTGTCATGCCCCCAGACTCTCAATACCAACTGAATAAATGACTCTGGTTCAACAAGCTGCCGAGGAAGGTGGTGTGCGATCCATAATTCACTGCTAGAGGGCTATGATGCCTTTCAAAACGCACCGATGATTGGTAGTGCCAGAGCTGGCTTTGAGGATATAGAGCAATGAAGTAACTGTTGGAGCTAAGCCCTTTAGAAAAGCACAGTTAGCCGACTTCCAAAATATGTTATTTGCTCTGCCTTTGTCACCTTAGTCCCACCGCTGGACCTGCAACTGTGTGCATTAACAGTGAGAATCAAGCAATAAGCCGTAAACTTGCTCAATAATAGATGCATATATTTGTGAGATTTCTTTCTGTTGGGGTGGCCCAGGTCTGAGGAAAATTATTTTGGCAACCTGCTACAAAATGATATTTGGGTAGCATCACTTTGGAGGCTGAAAATAATAAAGAGAAGCATGGCGCTTGTTCATTCCAAGCTGAGCTTTGCCACCTTTCGTCATGTGTAGCAGCACTTACTCATGTGAGTTGTCCCACTGGGAATTCTTAGAAACTATTTGTTTGAGGGTTACTTAACATAAGTAAGGCTGGCAGAATTGGATCTGGTATTTGCATGCAACAAATTATATTAGGGGCAACTTGTATGCAGATTTAATTGCACAATGCAGAAAAGACATTTAGAGAATCTTTCAGCTTTCGTGAGACATGCTCACTACAGACCTTCCAGTCAGCACAAAAATTTCTACTGACTCTTTTAAAAGTTTCAGATCAAATACCATTATTTGCCAATGGCCACCAAAGACCAAAAAAATACCTTATCAGTGCTGATATCGGCAACGACGCCTCCAAGATTCAGATAACAGCAGAGTGTCAAACCTGCAGGTCAGCAAAGTAAACTCCCTGCTTCTTAAATCCACCCTGTATCTGCTGGGAAGACAAGACATCTTTCAGACTACTGCCGCTTAGAAGTCATAATGTTTTTGTCTTCACATAACAGCGGATGGCTGTTCCTGATGTTTACTTCATCCCTGGTTATAAATCCTCTAGTTTCCAGACTGAAGCTAGTCATGGGCAGTTTATACCTATTTGTTCTTGTGTCAGTCTTTTCAAAATAGCTTTAAACCTGTGTAAATAGCTCTTCACTCTCCCAGGTATTTTCCAGCCTGATGCGTATATAGCCGGTCACCTGGCTTGGTTTTGCTAAACTTACTGAGATCTTAGATTTCCTTCTAATATGACAGACCCTGGGGTCCCTGGCTATCACAGTAGCATTTTCCTGTCACTACTCCGAATATACCGACAATTTTATAAACTCTGCAATTTGAGTCAAACTGAACATGGGTGAGTAGAGCTCTAAACAATATTCCAGGTAAGGAATAGAACATTTTATAAAGGTATCCATAGGTTTGAACCTCTGTCAGAAAGACATTGCTTGATCATCCTCATTTTGCCCTTGCCCTTTTCATGGCAACCCTGTGCAATACCTTCTACACAGCGTACAGGTACCACCAGCACTTGGCAGGACACCTCTGACACATGGAACATCTTTCTTCTAGTTTCTGACTGTCTGTCTGAGCTCCTAGAAGTTATCTGATGTTTGTGATATTTGTATAAAGTGGCTGACTGCATATTCCATGGATTTCCCAGGGTAGTTCCTGGTGCTCATTCTAGGTATTCCCCACTGCCATTTCCCATTGCTCCTGCAGCCAAGAAGGCCAACAGCATCCTGGCCTGTATCAGGACCAGTGTGGTGACTAGGATTAGGGAAGTGATCGTCCCCCCGTACTTGACACTGATGAGGCCCCACCTTGAGTACTGTGTCCAGTTTTGGGCCCTTCATTACAAAAAAGACATTGAGATGCTGGAATGTGTCCAGAACAGGGCAACGAAGCTGGTGAGGGGTCTGGAGAACAAGTCTTTTGAGGAACGACGGGGGGAACTGGGGTTGTTTAGCCTGGAGAAAAAGAGGCTGAAGGGAGACCTTATCGCTCTCTACAGCTACCTGAAAGGAGGTTACAGAGAGGTGGGGGTTGGTCTCTTCTCCCGAGTAACAAGCAATAGGACAAGAGGAAACAACCTCAAGTTGTTCCAGAGGAGGTTTAGACTGGATATTAGGAAACATTTTTACACTGAAAGGGTTATCAAGCATTGGAACAGGCTGCCCAGGGAAGTGGTTGAGGCACTGTCCCTGGAGGTATTTAAAAGTTGTGTAGACATAGTGCTGAGAGATATGGTTTAGTGATGGTTTTTATCAGAGTTAGGTTGACGGTTGGACTCGATGATCTGAAAGGTCACTTCCAACCTAGGCAACTCTATGATTCTATGAAAAGATTCTGGAGAAGATATTGGTAGGTTTTTAGTTGGCCCTGACGCCTACATGAGTGGAAGTGATTAAGCCTAGAGGAATCCGTGGGGCTCCAGGCTATTCATACATGGCTGAGCTTCAGCAGAAGGTTGGCAGTACTAAGGAGACAAGAGCCAAGTGAGGGACTTGGCGCTAACACTGCTAAGTCTGGTCACCTTCCAAGCCCGTTTCTCAAACCTATAAAAGCAAAGCGTTTAAATGACACATCTGAAAAGAAAGCAGCAGGTGTGGTTCCCCATCAGTCTAACAAGGTCCTTTGCTATGGGTTCTGCACTTAGGTCTGACTCCGTCTGCAAGTCACTTGGTGGTTGCTCAGGACTGCCTTCATCATCAGGTTGCCTGGACTCCCTGCCCTGTTTGCCACTTTCTAACTAGTATGGATGTGCAAATCTCTGCACAGGTCCTGCAGAATGAGGTGCAGTGGTATGTCACATCATCACCAGAGGCAAGCTGGAGTCCTCAAGCTGATAGTACAGATCAGAAGACAGGATTAAGGCAGGAACATAACATTTATGTGAACAAGGTAACATGCTACAGGGAACATCAGGCAATGTGGCCTCCATTTGCGGAGGGTGTTTTCTTGCATTTCTTGCAGATCACTTTAACTTTAACTCCTGCTTGTCATAGAATCATAGAACGGTTTGGGTTGGGAGGGACCTTAAAGATCATCCAGTCCTTTTAAATGATCACAGTGGCTGACTCTTAAACAGTTATCATTTTGAATAAACAATACAGGTTTTATTAGAGTTTGTTAAGCCATGTTTTATTTTAATCCAGCTGTAATAAAGTTAATGAACTACAATAATTGCTACAATAAAATCCAATGCAGTGCATTGCACATAGAGTACAAACACCACCAGCCCTTGGGCAGTGCTAACAATGTGCAGAGATTCCACAGAACACTTCATAGAATCATAGAATTTGTTGGGTTGGAAGGGACCTTAAAGATCATCTAGTTCCAACCCCCCTGCCATGGGCAGGGACACCTCCCACTAGATCAGGTTGCTCAGAGCCCCGTCCAGCCTGGCCTTAAAAACTTTCAGGGATGGGGCTTCCACCACCTCTCTGGGCAACCTGTTCCAGTGTCTCACCACCCTCATGGTGAAGAACTTCTTCCTGACGTGCAGTCTGAATCGTCCCATCTCTAGTTTTAATCCGTTCCCTCTAGTCCTACCATTACCTGACATCCTAAAAAGTCCCTCACCAGCTTTCTTGTAGGCCCCCTTAAGATACTGGTAGGCCACTATAAGGTCTCCTCAGAGCCTTCTTTTCTCCAGACTGAACAACCCTGACTCTCTCAGTCTGTCCTCATAGGAGAGGTCCTCCAGCCCTCTGATCATCCTCGTGGCCCTTCTCTGGACATGTTCCAGCACGTCCATATCTTTCTTGTAGTAGGGGTTCCAGAATTGGACGCAGTACTCCAGGTGGGGTCTCACAAGAGTGGAATAGAGGGGGACAATCACCTCCCTCGACCTGCTGGCCACGCTTCTCCTGATGCAGCCCAGGATACCATTGGCTTTCTGGGCTGCTAGCGCACACTGACAGCTCATGTTGAGCCTCTTGTCTACCAGCACCCCCAAGTCCTTTTCTTCAGGGCTGCTCTCAAGCCAGTCACTGCTCAGCCTATATCGGTGCTTGGGATTGCCCCCCCGATGGAGGACCTTGCATTTGGTCTTGTTGAACTTCATGAGGTCAAGGTCCCTCTGGATGGCATCCCTTCCCTCCAGCATGTCAGCCACCCTACACAGCTTGGTGTCATCGGCAAACTTGCTGAGGGTGCACTGTATGCCACTGTCCACATCGCTGACGAAGATGTTAAACAAGACCGGTCCCAGTACTGATCCTTGAGGGACTCCACTTGTCACTGGCCTCCACTTGGACATGGACCCATTGACAGCCACTCTTTGGGTGTGGCCGTCAAGCCAGTTCTTTATCCACTGAATTGTCAGTCCATCAAACCCATGTTTTATCAGCTTGGAGACCAGGGTGTCATGCGGGACAGTGTCAAAGGCTTTGCACAGGTCCAGGTAAATGACGTCGGTTGCTCTCCCCTTGTCTATTGACGTTGTGACCTTCTCATAGAAGGCCACTAGGTTTGTCAGGTACGATTTGCCCTTGGTGAAGTCGTGTTGATTGTACCCAATCACCTCTTCATTATTCTTCTGCCTCAGCAGTGCCTCCAGGAGGATCTGCTCCATAATCTTACCAGGCACGGAGGTGAGACTGACTGGCCTTAGTTCCCTGGTTCCTCCTTCTTTCCCTTTTTGAAAGCATCTTTCCTCCAAGAAAATAAAAAAAAGCAAACCAAATTTATTCAGAAATTTAACAGATGACATTGCATCAGGCCTTCCTGTTTTTCAAGCTACAAACTTTGTGATCACAAGTCAGCAATTCCTGAGCTGAGCAAGTGCCAGGCCCAGGAGACAATCATCTAGAGCCATGTTTTATTGCATGCTTCATATATATACATATGCATGTATGTATATATATGTATTTAGCGGCATCAACTAATGCATATACATTTTTTTTAATTACCTCCTTTGCTTTGTCTTATGTTTAAATGACATTGTTCATGCTCTGTTTTATAGGAACTGTCACACAGGGAGCAAGCATATATTTACACTGAGCTAGTGTCTTCTCATCAACTTTTATGATTTTATTGTTTTCAATATATAGGTATTGCAGAAGCAATACTTCATTGAAAGTCACCCAAAATCTCTTAAATTAAAAGCCATAGAAAAAAAGCCAAATATTGATCCAACTCCTTATGCAACACTGTATTAGAGGTTTTTTTTTTTTCCATTTGTAAAGTTAGGGCATCACTGAAGCTTTTCTGCAGCAAATCTTAAGGTTTTATTCTGAAGGACTTTCTGCAGCAGAATTCTCAATGAGAACAGTAAGAATAGGTATAAAAAATATATTAACTCAGACAAGTTCTGTGTTTTGCTTTGGAATCAATAACAAAATCTTTATTTTTTTCCTATAGAATCAAAGCAAATATTACTACTTGTAAAAAAAGGAAAAAATTATTATTTTTTGTGAAAAGAGGATCTAGCAAAGGGCAATTCATATGCACAGAGGATTTTTTATTTTTATTTTTAGTTTTATTTATGAGTAGTTTTTTCTACATAGTTAGATCCTTTATGTCTTTCTATAGCTTGTATATATTTGGATTTTTTTTTAAATATCATAAATAATTATCAGATTTGATCTTGAGATGTACCCAGAAAACGGAAATCCTTTTATGTGAATAGAACAAGTTGGAACTCTTCTACATTTTTTTCTTACAATCACTTTCCAACTTTTATTTGTATTGAATGAAAAATCTACTGAAAAATTAATTCTGTTGTTCTGATTCTTTTCAACCACTCATTACATTGATGAAGGCTAACTCCTGAAGTCCTGCAGATGACCAGATCTTACTACTCTATTCAAATAAATCTTACTCTTTTGGCGTCATTGCATAATTAATAAACGTAGGAAATTTAGCTTTTACTCATTCTGTGTTTCAAACACCTCTAAAGGATAGAAATTTTTTGTATGGATATGACTGCATTTTGCATGTGACCTGTGTTAGTAATAAATTATAATTTCTTAGCAACTATTTGCCAATGAATACAACATATGTAAGTATTTAATTGTAAGCCTGATCATAGAGCCGATAATGTCGACAAGGCTACCTATGTATTTTAAATTATGTAATTGGTTCTAGGACTGGACTCTAATGCTTGTTACAGTCTGGATCAGTTCACCATAGGGATTAACAGGGCATCGTGCTCTGCCAGACCCTCATCTAAGAATAAGCTGAAATAGGTTTGGCCCCACATGATCTTGCTGAATAGTTCAGACTGTATAAAGTTTGTGTTATTTTAATATACGTCACCCTTTTGGGAGGGAAAAGTATTGAAGCTGAGCATGAAGAAAATGGATTCAGTGTCTAGCTCAGGCAGAGTTTCTTTGTCAATTTGGCTAAATCCCTTGATTTTTCAGTGCCTCAGTTATCCATCCATAAACTGAGGAATTAATATTAGTTCCTTTATCTGCCTCGTCTATTCATACAGAAGACCCCTTGGAGCAAGGATTGTCTCTCGCTGTATGTATTGCAATATTGAACTGACATCGCATCCCTTCCCTTCATCTCTCTTTATGTTCATCTGGGTTAGCCTTTAAGGTTCTAAAAGCATGCGCTATTTTATTAATTTTTGTAAAGTGGTTAGTGCTATATAAATGAGGAATGATAAAAATAAAAGCAAGTAATAAATCATCTTTAGCTATGAAAATACTTTAGGACTGCAATTGATGGTAATTTCAGCATTTCCCCAGTTCGCCTCTGTAAAATTATCTCAATTTAAACTCTTCTGACAAACATTCTTTCTTCATTCTAAACTCTATTTCAGATAATTTTTGTTCAATAACCTTAGCTAATAAAAGTACTTTGATCAGAGTACTTCTTTTTTAAACCTTTTAAATTGTACTCGTCCTTTTTTGTAGGCCAGATCCTCAGCTGGAGTAAATCAAAACAGTTTCAAAGTAGCTCTGTCAAAGTGTAAAGCTCTGGAGAGTGATATTGATGTGCACGTACGGATTTATGCTGACTCAGATTTCCTGCCTTCCTTTACACCATGGAAAGGTCTTGGCCCAGTCCCTCTCGGTGAAGATCACACAAAATTTAATATTAGAGCAGATCGCACCGCTGTCTTTCCTCCAGATTCGAAAGGGTTTATCTTCTCAAAAAACCTCTCAGCTATTTGTCCCTTTCAATTTTTATTTGTTCAGATTTTTAGAAGTTTCATGTTAATTCGGACATTTACTTTGTTACCCAAGCAATTAGCATTTTGAGCGAAGGAAGACTTCCATTAAAAAGTGAAGTTGGCCTAGAATCTCATTCTAAATCGAATTCTCAATTTTTACCTAAATCTAGCAGAAGAGAATGCATCAAAACTTTGTGCCTGTTGACTTCTAGGTGTTAAAGACTGTGCAGGTATCATGCAGTGATAGAGAAGATAATTATTTTCAAATATTCCTTCTAAAATAACACACGACCACCATTTTGCCTGTTTGCATTACTTCTGAATGACTTTACAAGACTAGAAAGTATTAGGATTTATTTTCTCTGTATCAAGAGCACAGTCACAGAGCTCTGAGCTGCAGAAGAGGCGTGGAGGAGGGCTCTGATCCCCTGCGCTGCACTTGGGGTCACTCCCCAGGAGACCTCCTGCACAAGAAGACCCATCCAAGCCGCCTCTGCGATCAGGATTTTGGGGACCAAGACAAAACATTTGTGAAATGGTATTAGAAATTTTTGGTTGCCAAATCTCATGAGAAATTAAGGAAGAATACTGGCTGAAGAAAAAGATAAGTGGCAATACAGAAAAGAATTGGGGAGAATATTCCTGTAGTGTTTCGTGAAGGAACTTTAAAAGCAGAAGAATCATTATTCCTAACCATCTTTGAATTTAAATTGCACACTTAAGCAAACTTTGAACTGTACCACACAATAAGCATGACAAGTAAACCCATGCTTTTAATAGTTAATCATCTGAGGCATGACAAGTATCATTCTGAATTCTGTGTGAACTGATTCACAAAAATCATTCAATAAATTAATGTAGGTTTGCAATATTATCAGTAAAACAGGCAAGCAGCCAAATGTCTAATGACAAATTGAAGGGTTTTGAGATGTGTCTGTCTCTGCGCAATATCGAAATTGTTTTCAAAACAGAAGCACCCTGGAAAAAGTTGAGCAACACCACGCGAACCATAGCACTATTATGAAAATGCAATAAATAAATAATGTGGCTTGTATGCAAATAAATTTATCTGTCCTTCAACTTTGCCATCAAACATTTTTTAGTAGCCCACTCTGACTTCCGGCGAAATAAATGGCAACATTTTCCCTGGCTTTCAGACAAACGGATTTCCTCCTACATCCAGCATTTATTCAGATCTGGTGGTGTACTTTTTAGGCAATAGAAATGCCGCATTTTTTAAGCCTAAAAAGGAGCCACTCTGAAGAGAGGGTAGCAATCTGTCAAAGCGGTGGTTATTGTCTGGAGCATTACCTGTCTTGCAGGTGCTATTCCCCTTCATTTATCTTCCCGCCTCGATCTGATGGATTAGGGATTATTGCTCTTTTGGCAATCAGATCCTGAACATGTCTCCTATTTAACTCTGGGCTGTAAAAAAGGGAAAATTAAAAACCATTATGAGACCTCCATATAATTAATCTTCAGATGGCTTGAAGCTTAAGCATGTAATGTCCTCAGTATACTGTCTACTATAACAAGTAACAGGAGGGAAAAAAAAGGCGACATATCAGTACACTTTATCCAAGGGAAGAAATTCCAGTTGTAGCATTAAATATAAATACAATAGTGTGTTGGCATAATGTAGTAAGGTTCCTGTACTATTAAAGGCTTTGTTCTAAAGCGTATCTGTGTACACAATGAGATGATGAACACAGTGCATCACATAGCTAAATTTAATATATGCAGGGGTATGATGTTTGCAATGCATGCATTTCAGCAGGTCCCATTAGTGCGCCTTTCCCCTCCAGTGAAAACAGAATGAACCACAGCCCCTTCTGGTTTGCATAAAGCAAACAAAATTAGATTTGCTTTGCTGAATTGAAACCCGCTTGGGATTGTGAGCCTCTCTCGGGGACAAATTACTTCAAACAATCCCTTTGTACCATAACAAAATCAAAAAATTCAGGCCAATCAACATGGCTCAAAACCCTTAACACAAGAATTAATAATACAACCTAGTCTATTTTTATTGCTTCTGAGCTACAGATCCTTGTTTTAATATAATTACACTTATTTGTGGTCCACATGTTAAATAAGCTTGCATATGTTAACTAATGTGACATAAAACAACTTTTATAATTTCACTATTGCAACCAGTTTTGTTCCCCCTAGAGTAACATCCCTAACACAGGACAAGCTAAACTTTAATTGCATTAAATTAAATCTATATTATGATTTTTTTGGCCTATATAGATAGAATAGGAGACATTTCTGAAGTTAAATTTGTCAAAAATATTTCATTTAAATTCCGCTGTAAGTCATATTTCCTGATGGATTTCCAAATCCAACCCTTCCTTCAAAGAAATAACTTATTCTGTCTAGCAGAGAAAGCTCATTTAAGGTGGCACAGTGTTTTCCCCACTTATTAACAAAATACCTTTACCCTTAATGGTATAATCCGGGTCATGAGCACAACGTACTGGCATGTCACATTTTACTCCAAACCAAAACGTTTTTTACACAATTTCCAGGGTTTTTTTAGACTACAACATTTTGCGCATTGCAACTACCTAAGTTGAAAACACGCTGTAAATGAAGCCAGGACTTTATTTGCTTTGTTCATCAGACACACCCAAAGCGAACTACAGGGAAGTATGTTTGCCTTTTCTATTTTCATCAATATTTTATATATTGCTCCAGACAGTGTTATTTCTTAGCATTTTTCAAACTCCAACCTCGGTGTTGCACAATATTATTTTAAATACAACAAAATAATGGCAAACATAACCAGCTCCGATTTTCCATCTTAACGTAATACAAGATTATGGACAAAAAAGCAGGAGGTCACTTTTATTACTTTCTAATAAGACTTTACCTTATATGAGGCTATAAGCAATATATCAAGATGTCACTTTGTGCCTCCTAATATGACATTGTGGTGATGGAAGGAACCAAGGAGTTAGCACAATTTTGTGAAGTATTCTCCCCAGAAGCGTGTTTCTGCAATGCACAGTCTCAAGCACTTGGAAAGGAAAACGCTGACATAGGGCAGAATTATACCCTGACTCATAGTCCATGTAACCCAACTGATGGATGCATAACGTATCAATCAAGACAGTTCTGCTCCTAGAATATATATTTTCTTCACAGAAAACAAAAACAACCTTTGCCCAATTTAACCTGAAAATCCGAGCCTGGAAATGCGCAGAAGAAATAAAAGGTTGGGGAGAGGAAGCAGTGCGTTTTCCTTATAGCCACAGGAATGTCAGAATTAATATTTGCATTTAAAAATAGGGCCAAGAAATCAAGACACAGAAAAACATATAGAGAGCACCTTAACTATGCCCCACAGTGTCACTGTGCGTGCATACATGACTATCAGAAAATAACACTTCTAATCCCGGTAAAGCTGACGATGATTTCTAAAGACGGCTTTGAATTTTCCATTTTCCCTATCTCATGTTGCTGGAAAGTGGACTTAGCTGGACTGCATCCCCTAATTAAGTCGTTTTGTTCTAAGTCCAAATAATCAATGCATCGACACCTATTTTCCTCGGAATTTTAATGGTTATTTTATTTGTAGAAGATAATAGCTCATGTCCTCCTTTGTTTTTATCCAGACAGATGAAATTTTGCAGTAATATCGAAATATCGTTTTATGTTGGAAGGAACATGGTCAGATGGTCATATGCCAGACATTAGGGGAGTTAGTAAGAAACACCATAACTAGAGAGAAATGATACCCACCATGACAGATTAAGGAGTAATAGAGATTGGTCAAGCTCCATGTTTTAGACAGATTTTGACACTTAAAACGGACAAAGAAAACAGGCTCGCCTTACGAATTCCTTGTTTTAAAGAGGTTAGTCCCAGCGCAATCAGTTTCATTTTCAGACACTGGTAGGCTTGTTGGGATAAACCACCAGCCCTCAGGAGGTACAGAAGCTTCCACAAAATGAAATTCCACCCAGTTTACCGAGATGAGTGAGTCAAAAGCAGAGGCAATGACAGGGCAGCTCCAGCAACAGCAACAGGCGTGAGTGGTGGAAGTGTGAAAGAGGAATAACTGACGGGAGGGGAGCCTTTAATAAAATGGGAGAAGCGGGCTAGCATCACTGATCTGGCCGAATGTTAAGTGATCACCTGGTCTGAAGGCTAATATTAAAAATACAAAACTGCACCATGTTTTCTGGAACATTTCTTACCTGCCGCTCTCCATTTGGTGTTATTTCGTGTCAATCTAGATCCTGCAGTACAGGCAGCCCTGCACATTAGCCCATAAAAGCCTCAGAGTTATGGTATTTTTTTGATTAAATGCCCTCTGAGGGCAACTGCACGATGCGTGAATGAACAGTAACTCTACAACATGTTTAAATACCTGTAAAAACAATGTCTATGGAAACTTGCTGTGTGGTATAACAAGTTCCGATACGACGTTGTCTTAAATGCTGTTCTTATTTGTGCAATACTGTTGTCTTAAACCTCTGTTGCACCATGCAGCCACTGCATGTCACTGTTAAGACAGAGCAATAGAGAAAGATTTCAGAAAGATTTATAAATTTCTAGTGGAGATGGATGCCGCTATCAGCCAGGTAAAAGCTGCCCCCGCATGTATATTCATTTATTGTTTAAACCCCAAACAGTTAAAGTGCTCAGAAGAGTTCACAGTCCACTCTGTGTTACACAGTTTAGATTTTGTAGGGTTTTCCATGCATCTGTTACGTATTTAAGTGTTAAACCATTAGCTCCCAAGAAAATCATAGTCATTCATGATTCATTGAGTCATTCATATCTGAAAGTTGTGCCCTAGCGCCAGTGTATTTTCTTGGGTTGAGATATGTTCCTCCTACAAAATATATAAAGTATTATCCATGGGCAATTACCCGCTTCTACCCATATTTCAGAGGAAGCACTTTTAGCAATATAAATTATTCATATTATATAATGCAGCATACAAGTGGTGTACTCTGTCAGAAACTCAGCCTTTTTTTTTTTTTATTATTATTTTCTTATTTAATCTGAGGGCAAAATTCTCTTCAAATCCACATGACAGCAGTTTGCTTCAGCATTCTGGGCTCCTTAGGTGTGCAGATTTCCAACCGGTATAAAGGAAAATACGTATGTCAGTACAGTAGATCAATGTAATTAAGACACATAGAGCAGATCCAAGAGGAAATTTTGGCCTTGTAGGAATATATCATGCTTTCAAAGGCAAGTGAGGTTAATTAAATTTCTATAATTAAATCAATTATTGGTACTAATGCATTACTTAAACTGTAGGGCCTGGAGAGGCTTCTCGTCTCCATGTTTTGGTGCATCCCCTCCTGCCGTGGTCTGGCTCTGTGCGGAGACCCAAGTCTGCACCGTCTCTCCGCCCTTCTTTTCCCACTGCACCGGGGAGAAAAGCGGGACTTTGATCTGGAAGGGAGGTTGGTTCCTGACATGGAGAGCTGGGGGATCGGGACCCTGCCTCCATTAGTTCACACCTGCTGCACGGACGCAATGACAAAATCAATGCAAGTTGTGGCTCCTCTGGGCCATGTTGGACAAATACAGATTAAAAACATCCCCACTGTGAAGTGCTTGCGCTCACACCCTAGCCAGTACACAATATGATGATATTTGATTGCCCTGAGAAGCTGGATTATATTTTCCCACCTTCGACCCCAATTTACCTTTTCACAGTCGTTTTGCTACGAATTGTTTTAACAAGTGTTCACGGAGCAGGGATGGTGATCCTTAACTGTACTTTTCTAAGGAAGTTAGGCATCGCCATTGCAAGGACTGTTCTAACAATCATGTCAATTCACTGGCTTTATATGAAAACCTTGATACTGATCTTATAAATAGTTCCTGCTAATGCATTTTGGGTGAAATGCTGCCAGGTTTTAGTGATGCAAATTAAGATGACTGTAAAATTGTTACTTAGCGATTTTGTTAAATGTAAATTTGCAGTGTTGGATAGTGTCATTCTGTTTCTTGCCGTATGTTCAAGCTAACACGCAGAACCACGCTCATTTGTATAATGTTAATACCTTCTTGCTTAACTTTTACAACATTCTGCACAAATTAACGTTAAGATCCTAATAATCAGGCCAGCTATTAAAGAATTCTGTGATGTGTTCCAAAATGAAGTGTGTAACGCCTATTGGGTTCACACAATAATTACAGCCTGACTGCCGTCTGCTCTTCTCATCACAGTGACACCTGCTAACAAATATGTTGCTAACTGTGTTTGCAGCATTACAAATAGGTAGGCGCTTATTGGCTGCTATGGGGCGAGGGTACTTGGCCTGTGTACTTACCCGTGGAAGGTGATTTAGCAAGTCTGCTTTGATGATCTGCTTTTCGCAGTGTGAGACTGTGTTTTGCACCCCAGAGTTCCCAGGTACGGTGTCACAGCGCAGATACTTCTCTTTTCACCTCTCCCTTTTCCTGCTGTTGCGTCCTTTTGTGGTTGCAGGGGTTTTCGGTTCATTGGCTTTTCAGCTGAAAAATATTCGAACAATTTGGGAAGCTGGGGGCCGAAAACTTCCTTTTGTATATGTCCATGTGTGTGAGTGTGAGCGTGTGTGTGTTTGTGTGAGGCAGAGAGAGGAAGAGGGAGGGAGAGAGAAAAAGATTCCTTCTTTACCATTGCAGCTTTATGTATACAGTGTTTAGCTACATGTGGATGACATGCAATAAAAATATTAGGCATATCTTTTCAGAAATAGTTGTACACGGTTTCTGGGAACATTCTAATGGCTTAAAATGTGTTTCTGCAAATACTCTTAATAGTGAAAAGGATAATTGTAAAAACCGGTGAAATAAATTCACGACATATTAAAAGCATGATGTCTAGTTTCATACAACGCACAGAGGCATCCCCAGCCCTTACCCTGCTATAAACAGAGTCTAAGATTTTGATTCACATTTGAATGTTAAGTTGGAGAAGTGAACTATTCTGATAAGTTTTTATGTTTATGTTTTTTAGTTGTTTATGACTGTCTGGTTTAAATTCCACATACAAACCCATAACCCAAAATGTAATAGCATTTTCATTAAGTAACAGCTTCATGTTCCTTGCTACACTTCAGAAAGTCAGTGATTAAATACCCCTGATGAGCGTACTCAGTGAATAGCTCTTATACAGCCCTAGGACGTATGTTGGCTTCCTTACTACTTCCGTCGGATTACTAGAAACAACAAACTTTTTCAAAATCATGCTTTTAGGTCTTCCAAAATATATGACATATGAAAATTAAATGCACATTTATAGATGGAATGGGATGTTTCATAAAGGAAGGGACTGTCTGATAGCAGGATGCAGACAAATTCTTGAAAATGATGGGAAGTTACTTCCAACCCTTTCAATTTTCTTAACAACCTTTCTGAAGATAAATTGAATATTCAGTAAGCTGCCAGTGTCCAAAATGGGAAGCTATTAAATCAGGACAAGTGGTTTTTCCGTGAAACTAGATTGTCTTTATAATGTAAGTTTGGTGATTTGGGCCCGGAGTGGTATGAAGAAACAAATAGATTTGACTACAAAAAAATCTGGTCACAAAATCTGCAACCTACTGATGTAGATGTCTGTTTTCCCAACCCATGATGGACTGGAAAAAGAGCTGAGAAAAAAGGCGTTGATTTGTGAACAGTTTGAACTCAAAACTTTCAGTTTAGCTAATCAAGACCTTCGATATTTGTCTCGCCAATAGCTAGAAACTTGAACTTTTGTAGTGTGAACACTCTAAAGTGTAGTTCAAGTTATTTTGGTGTAAGATGTAAAAGTTGCCCTCCTCCTCACCCCACTATCACTGAATCTTACATTTCAGCTACATTCTGAAAGTTAGAGAACAAAAAAAAAGGGCTCTACGTTCACTTTGGCATACTATGGTCAATCCGCGTCCTACCAGTTTGTGTGTTACTGTTTGAAACAATGATTCTGAAGGATAAATTAAGTCTACTATTAGACTCTTTTCAGATGATGCTCTCCTGGTAAAGAAGGCTGATGAGACAGGTGTCTCTGAACACTTTGAAGGCAACGAAGAAGATAGAACGGAATCGTCATCATTTGGCCTAAGGATTGTCTATCAATTTGAACTATTTGAACACCTTCCATGGTTTCCAAACATTAAATTTTCCCATGCGTATTTTATATTTCAAAAAAGTTTCAAGTCACTGCCATTGTGAAAAACAAATGAACTGCCAAAGAGTCCCAAACACTATAAAAGCATTTGCTTCTTTCTTGCCCTCCAAATAAGGGTCACGTAAAAAGGCCGGAGGTGTGGGCAAGGTCCCCAAATACCTGACTCTTGTGAAAGGCCTTTTGCAGGGAGGATGTGAACAAGTCCCAGAGGCTCAGCTTTCTCATTAAACAGATGTAATGGGTCTTCTGACCCTCAGAGCTTTCCACCACTTTCTTCCATCCCACTTTTATTGATGGTAGGAGAGCATTTGTTTCTGCCATTTCCTGACATTTTCTGACATTATTTTATACTCTGTCCTATATCTAACCATGGAAAAGTGAAGCTGGAAACCTAAAAGGTAAAATTATCTGAAATATTCCCAAGTCTAGTCCTACTCAAGGCCAGCAGTTACCTTCTAAGAGTCAATCATCCTAACATCCATAAGGTAAGGTGGGAATGACAGATGGTGGCATGCCTCACTTTAATTTTAGACTTGCAGATAGATTGCCTGCTCAGCTTCTCTTCTGGCTTGGACTGGACCAAGAACAACCATTCCGTCAGTTACCGTGTCCAGAAGTTTAGGAGACTTCCAAGGAAGAGGTTAGGTTATTAGTAGAGGTTTATTCTCAATACCCAGAAATGCATAAAATCCCATGGGTGTAGAAAAGGGTTGGTGTCAAACCTGATATACACGCTATATTTTATTGAGGAGTATTTTTCATCTATTTGAACAATGTAAGTGAACTTTCTAAGATACTAAATGACTTTCTTATGGCACCTCGCTTTATGAATATTCTAATTTCACCAGGCTGATTTGTAATTTTTCCATTTTACTACTGAACGATTTAAGATCAAGCACATCAAATGTGAAAACTAAAACCTAACCAAACAGTTTGAGATTTAGAAAATTCCTGATGGTTTTTTAAATCCCATTGAACAATTGGTTTCTTAATCTTATCATTTGTTCTTGATTCATATTTTTTTCCAAAGGAATTCTTAAAGGATTTAAATTTTATAATATTCAAAGGACAGAAATGTTCAGGATTTAAGTGACTTAAATTCACACTCAACAGGAGACTGAATGACACAGGGATTGTTGTTGGAGTGCGCAGTCTATCACCTCCATGGCACTGGGCCTATCAATCTTTCTAGGAGCTCATATATGTCCATAATAGCTGAATCTGTTAGTTCGAATCAAATACAGAACAGATTGTATTATGTAATGGTTAATCGGAGGTGTATGGCAGTCAAAATGAAGAAAAAATACATCAACACTTGCCAACGGTTTTCACGCACTAGACTGTGAGACAGCTCAGCTATTTCATATTGTGAGCATAGGTAAAGAGACAAAACTGATGTCAGATATCATGGTGGGAAACTGTTAGTAAATGTTGGCTTGCTGATGGAAATAACTCTGAGGAATGACTTCTTGGTCCAAAACTTGGTGTCCACATCAAACAAGCACCCTTCAGGGACACTAACTGGCAAGCTCAGCAAAGACACCAAGGGCTGAATGAATATGGGGACTGAAAAATGCATTTGTATTTGGAGGTGCCATAAGTAGGTCAGGGTTGGGAGACGTTGACAAGATAGCTTATGGAAAATTGCTCTGCCTGCAACATATCTGTAATTTCAATAAATTGAGGAGTTCAGTCGCATATGATGCCAATCCAGCTTCTTTCACAATTCTGAAATCAACTTGAGAAGACAAAAATTCATTGCTATAAGTTACAGTAAAACACCTGGTTAATACTATACAAACCATTTACATTTCTAAGGTATCTAAATGCAGAGAGTGACTGGAGTACTTTTCCTTTATCTTCATCTTGACATACTGTAAACATTATCGTCTTCAGAATATAATATTCTTTCATAATTACAGGTACAGCGTTGTCTTTTTGATTAATAGCGTGTTTGTCAAGAATGTCTGTCTTCATGCTACTCGGTTATTTCACCTCAGCTACTGTTGCTAAAATTACTTGGGTTTCACTCATCACTCTTTATACAATTGATTCTGATAAAATCAAGATAAGGTAAGTATTTCAGGATGAGATTTTGAGGGCTTGATATTGTAAGAGCTATTTTAAGTAATAGGATTTTCTTTTTCTGAAGGGTCCTGTGTATGTAATTTATTGTTTAAAACAACATCAGATTTACTCAGGTAAATCAGGTTTGATGGTTGTTTTTTTTTTTTTTCATCAAGAGTTTTGAAATGTTCTTTTATCCACAAAATGAAAAGGAATGTCCTCTATTCTATTGAGCCATTTAGCTGAATGTGTCTCTCGAACCTGTTACCCCAGTGCTTAGCATCCTGATTTCACAATCTTGCAATTAAATCATGACCTTTCCCACACGACACAGTTGTTGTCTTTAATAATCTTTTTTTTTTTTTTTTTAAGACTCATGGCTCAAATGTCATCTCAAGTCTTATTTCCTATTCCTCGTCTGTAATTTGGCAAATAAGAATAGAACCCAGAAAAGGTTATCCATTATCAGCTATATCCTTTAGCTCAAAAGCATCTTGCATTGGCAAGAAGCTGACAATTCACCAGATCTTTTCCACCTCCAACTTCTAAACTGTATTAAAATTTAAATCCTGTAAATCATCTGCAATAGAAAGAGTCTCTCTCTAGTTAATGGCCTAGATGTGTGTCAGATACATTGCACTGTAAAAAATGCCCCATCCCCATCGTATTCTTTCTGAGTCTGTGATTTTGTATGCTAAATAGTTTAGGAACACAAATATCTGACTCAGCTTTTTTTTCCTAACCATGCATGAAGAGCAAAGCACAGCTGTGTCAGAGGGATCTTCCAGTAATCAGTGCCATATAGTCACAGCAATCTTTCTCCTTCCTTAGTCCTCTGGGGAAATTACACTCTGGGAGCTTATTTCTTCTCTGGTACTGAATCTGCTATATTGATTAGGACTTGGTGGGATGGAGGAGAGAAGAAGCTTTTTTGAGAAGCATGGCTTCCCTCTAGCTGTATCCTTGCTGACCAAAACATAAACAGAGCATATAGCAACACTAGATGCACAGTCTTATTAAAAAAATATTTCCCTGATGAAAAGCGTACTCGCACACTCATGTGAGGAGAGTCACCCTCTTTCATCTGTTTCATGCTCATTTAAGTTTCATATTCAACTCCAAATCATATGCTGTCCAGTCTCACATCTCAGCCTTAAGATGTTCTTGTTTAATGTTTAGTTTAGCTCAGATAAATACACAGAATTCATATGACTATTCAATTCACTCATTCCTTTGATGAGAAGAAAATTTCCTGAAATTAGACTATCTCAAAAAGGTCTAGAACGGTAACATATATTTTTAGATAAAAATACTAGCATAACAGTTAAACCTCTCACATTTTTGGCTTAGAAGACACAGAACCTGAATGCATGCAAAAAGCATGTAAAGGTTATAAGAGGATAAAATATGTATATATTCACTATTATAAATGTGTAGAGATTTTGGGAGTAGGCAGACCTGAGACCCAACTTTGTTCTTTATTGAATATAGCGGAATTGGTCAAATTTGGTAATTTCCTGCATAGAGTCTTAATATTGTCCCTGACATCCTCTTGAGGCATCCATCCATTTTGGCTGTAAGGATATACCTATTCTAAAGCCCAGTCTTCAACACATTAAATACTGCATGATATTGAGTACTAAGCTAGTCATAAAGTTAAAAACCACTAAATGGGCAAAAGCGAGCAATTAAACGAACAACTCAACACAATAAACAGCTCGTGCAACCAAAATGCAGACCTGAACTCTGTGTACATGCTAGAATGCAGACTTTGCATATTTTGATTCTGTCCCCAAGTCCATTTTGTAGAAAAGTAAACAGAACTGACAAAGTCGGTGAAACAGAGCGTAGGACATTCAGAGCCATATTGCTGAAGGTCACCAGGAACTGGTGTGCTGGTAGCATGATTCTATGGCATGAATATTAAGAGACATCTTTGTAATGCTTTTGGCCACGTGATCTCACTACGTACTTGTGTGTATACCTCACAAGTATATACCCCTGTCTTTTAAGCCAGATGTACCTACTAGGGCTGTAAATGCTTATGTATCATAACGCAGGACCTAAAAGGCAAAGTAGTCTCAGTTTCCTGGTGGTGTATCTATACAGCTGTTGGTTAAAGGGCTCTGCACCAGTGGGGAAAGAAGGCAGCGTGGGATCTATCCAACCAAAAGCATCTCAGAGAACTTTAATTATCATAAAATAATCTCTCTTTCTCCAGCAGCAGTCCACCTGAATCCCTCTGTAGGCAACTACCAATTCTTGTGAGGTACGAGAAGACAGGCAATAAAATATTTGTCTAATTAACAACTCCAGGGGACCTCATCTAGAAGTTCTTATCCTGAAGCAATGTCTGGTTGGGCATATAACTAAACTCCAAGTAGCTGCCCTGCTCAGCGCAGAAGTAGGGATTCCCCTAAATAAGCTACAGATGTTGCCCGAGCCTCAGTGAAGTGAGCCCTAATTGAGAGGGGAGGGACAGTTTGTTCAATGCATGTGAGGCCCTCACACAATTTGAAACCCCTTTGAGAGCTTCTGGGAAGAAAAAAAAAGAAAATCCCCCTGGATTTATTACCAAAAGCTACAAAAAGCCTGAGAGATTTTCAAAATGGCTTTGTTCTAGAAAGATGAAAGGACGTAGCTCTAAGAACATCAAGTGTATGAAGTTTAGTCTCTGTGGGAGAGTCATGAAGCTTGGAAAAAATACTGGTAAATGTATAAACTTATTTGAATAAAAACCTGAAACAATTTTAACAAAAAAAATATTTCTGGACCATAGGGAATAAGCTGATGAGGGACCTACCAAAGTCTACATTTTGCACATTCTGCAAGATGAAGTGATAACTACAGCAGCTGCAGCTTTTTTTGAGAGGTGATGAAATGATAAGTTCAGAAAGAGGAAAAATACCACAATATTAAATTCCAGATAGAACAGATAAAAATATGTGATTTTTTTAAAAGAATTCTGAATATGGTGAAGTGCAAACGATCTTAAGCTGCAGAAATTTGTGCGGGGGGCAGAGAAAGTACAGTCTAGGAAAGCTGACACGGATCCTGACGTGTGCCATAAAATTTACTGAGGAACATTTCTCAGTTCTTTCAGCTTGTTTACTCCTGCCTTCTCTATCTGAATATGTGATATATGTATGCTTTATTGTATAACTTGTCAATATTTTATAGAATTATGGTGGTACAGGGAACCAGGACAAAAGAAAATTTGGTTCCATTCTTAGCTCTGCAGAGTAGCTTTGGAAAAGTTACTTTAATGTTCTACGCTTTGGTCTCCAAATGTATAAAAGGAAGCTAATAATAACGATCTTTTTGTTTGAAGAGTTTCAAGATCTCCAACTAAAAGGGACAATATCAAAGCACAGCATTATTATTATTATTATTACTTGAACTGATTGAGATATTTCTGAGATAATACCTAGTTATTTGACAGAAAAAAAATTAAAAATGGGGAACAAAAGATCAGAAGATGGAATGTACCTCTGAATAGACAGGAAGAAAAAACACTTCCTTTATACGCAAATCTTGCAGACCTCTTTTTGTCCTGGATCAAAGTCTCTTGAACTCCTCATAAATAGCAGGCCCTTAGTGAACTTAACTCTATGCTATCAGGTTTAGAGGTGGGGGTCTGGGAATGAGGCCAGATTTGTGTCTGTAAGGTGATGGTTTTTGCTAGAAATCGCTGAGGACCTTGCGGAGAGGGTAATTTCTAGGAAGAAATCTCAAAGCATGAATTCTCCTCCTATGCATAAAGCATACTTTATATTTCCTAACTCTTAAATTTAGCCCATGAAGAAGAGATAGTAACAAGGGTAGTTTCAGCACACCAGTTCTGCCCAAAACCTAAAGGTCAGTTTTAGTTAGGTGACTAGCTTATACAGCTCATTTAAGAGGATCTAGCCTAGTTCTCTCTGGGCACAGAAGCAAGGTAATACCACAGCAGCTTTCATGGTAGATGGATGCAGAGCAGAAAGCAGTTACGAACCAGCAGCAAGCTGTCACCGAGAAGTGACTCCAGCATTAGAGACACCTCTTTTGATATTTCCATCAGAAATCAACTTTAGATATCATGCTTTCTGACATCTGCTTAACCAATGACTCATGAGCTGAACTGCTCTCTGGCATATGCGATTCCTGTCGGCAAGAAAGCCGTGTAGCCTTTCGGTATTCACAGCCACGGCTGACACATGGGCAAAGCAGATTTTAAAGTCTGGAGCTCGAGTGTCAGCCCTGAGACCTGTGGCTCAGCGCTCGTTTGAGACTCGAAGGCTGATTTTGTTTATTCCCTTGAAGGGCTGTTGCATGTTTTCTCTCCTTTTGTCAGTAGTCTCCAGAACGACTTGTAACTGCAACAAAAAACCGTGGAACAGAGCAGCTCCTGGGTGGATAGAGCTGATGAAAGTTTCTGAGCTCTTGTGACTAAAGCCTGTATACCTACAGAGGAATCCTGTCAGAAATGTGCTTAGTCCAATTCTTTTTAACTTGTCTTTCTACAGAAGCAAGTCTTAAGCATTTCTGTCTGCCAGTCTGTGTACGTGTATGTATCTGACCAGACACGTTTTAAGGAAGATTTGCAGTCGGCTGGCAGTTTTAATGCTCGTAAGATTCCTAAAAAAGTTAATGAAAATAGACTTCTGTGAGAGGGGATAACTTTTTGTGTCAACCTAAGGGAAAAATTTCGGAGGCAGCGAAATCCATGTCGAACAGGAGGATCTGCCCAGGAGGAGAAGCGCAGCGATGCCCCAGTGGCACGAAGAGCGTCAGTCCCAGCTCCTGTCCATGGTGAAGCACTGGGAGATCTGACCATAGCACACGAATCCCTGAGAAGCCAAGATTCACTGATGCCACTTTTCTTGTATGTACTAATGCAGAGTAAGACAGCAGTAAGGTGGTAAGCTCCTGAATTTTTTGTCCTGTTGAGGAAGCAGAGAGGTGAATAGCTTGAGGGGTGACGTGGCAGCTGCAAAACAGGCAGAAAAAAGGCCCAGGAGCAGATCTGATGCAAGTACCTTGATCAATGTTTGCTTGCAAAAGAAGATTTATATTCCTTGTTTATATCAAGAACCTGAAGTGAAATACTGACCACTTTGAGGCTGGTGACAGATCTCCCATAACCAGGATTTCATTCTGGTTCCTTTCTGTAGACTCATCTGTGATTTGTGTCACGTTAATAGCAAGGGGAAGTTAAAATGCTCTGAATCAGGAAAAATATTTTACAGAACTAGGTAATCTGAGAAACATCTTTCATCTGTTAAGGTTTGAGCTTCTCCCAGTAATAACAAGAACTTGATCAAGCATGAACACTCCCTAGCTATCTATAGATTTGTACTACACAACCTTAGAAATGTCATTGGCACACTTCACAGTATAATCAATACATTCTTTTTAACCTTTGCGCAAGAAGGTTGGGATACAGACTAAGATTGATAAAAAGACTCTCCTGCAGTGTGAAGGGTGCAAAATTAGAGAAAAAGCAGAACTATGAGATTTTGTTAGTGTAACACACTAACTGAAACATGCCGTGTTCATTCCCAGAGGCTGCGAGTTTGAGCATGAGTTTAAGTCCAACCCAAATTTCCAGAGTGAATAATAGGGATGCCCTCTCTCCTCTGGTCCCAAATCCATTTTTCTTCTTGGAGGTATCAGTGTCTTGCCACTCTCCTCTACTTTGTCTTGCTTTCTGTGCTCTCCATCAGCATTCTGAAGATCTGAAGAGCTTCCTTTATTGTTTTTAGTAGTTTCAATATCTGGGGGAGGACTCTTACTCCTGTCCCTCCCTCCAGCATAACGGAAAATGCCTGTGATGGTATATCTGGCACTAGAAGTTCTACTGTAGCTATTCTACTGAGGCAAGAGCAGGAAGCACTGCAGAGTTTATGGAGCTTTTACCTAGCGAATTCCCAAAGGTTTTTCAGCAGCTGACCAACAGGAAAAAGAAACATTATAATCTCTACAACATGATGTTTTTTATGAATCTGAGAACAGCTGAAGTGCTTAGCAAGTATTTTTCTTCTCCTGCTGTCTTATTAGAGGGCAGGGATTTCTTGACTGTTGACCCTGTCCCCCATCAAAAAAAAAATCTGCTGCGCCAAAGGAAATGTGCAAGTGACTGTGATGGGACCTTGTAATGACATTACAGGATTGTGTCTTGAATATTGGCATTGTATACTTACAGCACATACTGAGCGAGCCCAAAAAGGAGACTGATCCTGTCCAACTATAAAGACAGGGTCTCATCCCTATTAACGCTTTTAAGTACTTCTCAGTGTATTTCTTATATCGTCAGAAACAGATTTCTCAACATCTTGGTCATCTTATCCTGCAGTTTCACCCTCTGGAAATGTTCACTGCTCTATCGTCTTTTTCTTTTTATTGTTATTTTTTCTGTCTCAGGTTCCCATATCACATGTCCCAGGAGGAAATATAAGATTTGGAAACAGACACTAACAAGATAAAAACTGGACATTTTTTTGAATGAGGACTGAAACAAGTGTGCTATTGCTTGGCACTAAAATAACTCCTTTTCAAAAGCAAACCAACCCTGGCTACAGTTAATATTGTATTGTCATAAACTCTTTGATGCAATTAATAGTAGGTCACATTTGTAGATGTATAGGAAATATAAAATGTCTATTTTGGTCATTTGTGTACAAGCTAATCTCCACAATGCAGTGGACAATTGTTTCCAGGGAAACTTCCTGTAAAGTAGAGAGCCATTTGAAGGAAGTAGAGGAGGACTGAAGTGAACAAACTGGAACCCTTGAAATCTTGCCTTTGGCCTGCTGACCAATGTCTGGTAGAAACAAGAGGCAACAAAAACTGAACCGAACCCCATTCTCCTGTTTCTTTGTGGTTTGTTATTGTACTCACTGTTTTTAACTTTTTTTTTTTTTAAGTTAAAAATGAGATTGTAAGATGTTTCTTGCTATGTTGAAAGGAAGTGGTATAGTTTGTGCTCTTTGTCTTTTGCATGAATTAATTTTCAAGGTGGTCTGTAGCCTAATGAAATAAGCTTTTTATTGCTTATTATTTGCTCTTTGCAGTTTCCGTTACGTTACAGTTTGTAAATGAAGGAAGGACGAGAGGCAAGGGGAGCTGCCTGCAAATCAGAACCGCAGGAGAAAATATTTTAAATCATGAATGATTCAGTAGCAACTCACTTGGTTATTAATGTGCCATGAAGTACCAGAAAAATATTTGGCAACTGTGAGGAAAGCAATAGAAGCTAGAAAACAATTTTTGGGTTGAGACATTGTTCACAAGAGCAAAACAAATAACTCATCAAAATTTCAAATTACACTTGCAGAGACCAAAATAATGAAGTGCTTTGAAAAAATGCAGGTCAGTGCCTACAGAAGTACCGATATGTGCATGCAATTTTCTTGTTTTAAGAGTTTAAAAGAGATCTGCATGTTTCTATATTGAAATGTTATTTATATATTGATTTATAAATGATACAGATGGCTTTTATTGTGATAGATGAGTGTTTTGTTATAACTATGTTTAATGTTATTACATTATTAGGTAACCAAACTTCATGGAGTATGTGTGTGAGTGTCCTTGTGCATGTATGCATACAAATGTATGTATCTGTGTATGTGTGTATGTGTATGCTAACATGTATATAGTGTTGATGGGCAATTCATCAATGCATATAATTTAATTTTTTAAAAAATCAAAGTAATTGCTCATGTGTCAGCTACAAGACAAAAAACAAAATAGGGAATATCTTCAATTGTTCTTGAAAATGAGTCTTTGAAAGTCTCTTCGTAAGTTTTTGGTAGTCAGAGTGCTCCGAGACAGGATATGTTCATAAAATTTGCCGTCATTATAAAACATTATAATTAGTCATGAGAAGGAATTAAAGTAGAAGCAAAAGTCTTTGATACATGTTGAAAGTAAACAAGGAAGGTTAGGAAATGTACTGTTAATCCAGGAAAGAAACAAATATATTCAACTACAAATCCTGCATTTGAATGAGATAATGCTATAAGGAGATCTCTTTCACCCACTGTTTCCTTTTATATATATATACACCTTGTATAAATGCATATATGTGCCTATATGTGTGAATACATATATACATGTGTATGTAATCTAGCTTGCAATGTGAGACAGTTGAATACAGGAAGGATACAGGGCCATTTATGTTTTCATCCTGGCATCTTATACAATTTGCTGTTTCTTTTTCCATTGCACAGTGTTTTGAACATCAGGTAAAATTTCAGAAGAAATTAATGGAAGAGCTGCTTGTGACTAAAATGGAATCAGTATTTCACCTCCGCATGACACGGTTTGCTTCCTTCCAGCTAGCATTAAATAGCAAGCAACAAATAAAGACACATTGCAGTGGAACCAACCACAATTGTTTCTTCAGTCTATGCACTTGACAAATACCCCAAAAGAAGATGTATAAGGATTCTCTTATACTAAATTTAGTATAGGAAATCTTTAATAACTGGAACTGACTATAATTTCCTCCTTTAGACTGTTCAGTTTCGATGTTTCATAAATCCTTGTATTGATTAGCTTTACATGGAACATTGTACAGCCCTAAACACAAGAAATTAAACTGAGTGACAGGTGAATTTTAGCGCAGTCCTTCCAGCCAACACAGCAAAACAACAAAGCAAAAAATGAAACACAGAAAGTATAAATCAAAATATATACAAAGGAATATTAATGCCAGTAAATTAGTCAACTGTTACAGTTCTGATTTTTTTCTTGCTGAGTTTCCAGAACAAACAGCCTAATGGAAGCAAAACGCGCTTTATACATACTGGTGGCACTTATTAACACTTGATTATAAGAAGTTAATGCATATAATACGATGTGCAAATAAAATTCGGTAGTAGAGAACATGAAAGAATGAAAAGTAAACTAAGAAAGCTACTTAACTGACATCTGAGAGAGATAATTTCTGTGTGAATCCTCTCTCTGGTGAAAAAGATGGAATGGAATGGAATAGAATAGAATAGAATAGAATAGAATAGAATAGAATAGAATAGAATAGAGTAGGGCTGGTTCTTCTTAGTATGAAAGCTTCTGTTGGCTAATTGGCAGTGAAAATGGCTATAGAGTAGGTCTAAATACGTTTAAAGAACACAACAAGATCAAATGGCCTTCTTTTTTTTTTGTGATAGACCATTCTAGCAGCTCAGTTTCTCAGTCAAAATTAGTGCTATATTAATTGGGAAAAGGACAAAGTTTAGATAACTGTATCTAATTTTTTACCAGTTCACAGGTAGAAGGGAGTCAACCTAAGCGATGAGAAAAGTTAGAGAAGCCTCCGTCCCTCTTGCATTGTCTAATCCAGCAATTCATGTAGCCAAGGAATTGAACAGATTTTTCCTCAGTTTGATATTATGTTATATTTTTTCAACAAACTAGAGTGTGCCACAACGTCCTGATGGTAACTGCCTACTGAAATGCTGTTCTGTTTCTGTCTTTGCTGTTTCAGGGCTTGAATGTGCAATGTGGTTAAAAACTGACTCAAAGTTTTGGCTTTGGGGAGATTAAATTCGTTTTTGGCACAGAGCAGTTCTATGCTGAATAAGGAAAGAAAGGATAAGAAAGTATTTCAAGCTTTAAAAAGAATTTTTGTTGTTGAAAATTTTGAACTTGGCAAAAGGAGAAAACTTTGAAGATTTTGATCAAGAATAACAATGAATGTTGTTTTCAGATTTTTACTACTCTAAGTCTGGCTATCTGCAAAAACCAAAATTAAAAAAAATGTGTTAATATGTCTGGAAAAAAACACATTCAAGTTGTTTCTGATCAGAAGGATTATTCAGAATAATGGGTGTTCTCAACAGGCGAAAAGAAAAGAGATTCTTGTCTCCAAAGAGCCATCAGCCAAAAAAAATAAGTTGTATCTTGAAAGTTTTTAAAAATTTCTTGTACTACGAAAAATAATTACATAACTGAAGCTGCAGAACAATATAGTTGTTTTGAAATTTTGCAGTCTATTTTGCAGTATACAAATGTTTCTAAAGCTAGGGTAAAAATGGATTTGGTTTATATAAGGCTGATTTTTTATCCTTATGGACTTAGTTTAGACACCAGGAAAAAATCTAAATAGTAATACAATTGAAATACTATAAAAAAAGTTGACTTTATGTTTGAGAATATAGATTGTATGTATAGACGACTTTCAATAGATAGTGAATTAAATCTACCTGCTGACTATGTTGGTGTAAGCACATTAATTTTGCTTCTTGTGTGCTGAGGACCCTCATAAGCAGCTCTACAGAAATCTCCACGTAACAGAGAAAAGAGTAGAGGAAAGGTCTGAAAACTTTATTAAGGTAGCAAAGTCAGACAGACAACAGCAAGGTAACATTTAGGACCTGTGTGAGATTCCCCCCCTCGCCCGCCAAAGGCATTAAGATTGCAATATATGCACGCCTAGTTCAAACTGGATCCAAATCAAGCGTGGTGGCAAAAGAGCATTAATGTTAAAGCAGGCAGAGCACCCCGTGCCAAGCTTTTCTCAGCCTTATGTTTCCATGTTGCCTTCAGGAAAAGAGTAACGCTTGGGCAGGCCTAAAGCCTGAGTGTACGAACTGAAAATTTGTGACAATTTGTTTCCCAAAAATTTGTTAAAATTTTGGTTTGGCAGAAAGACTTTAAACTGAATCAGCATTTTCATTGTGGTGCTGTGTTTATTTCCCAGTTCTAGGAAACCTTGAATTGGACTTACTGTGTCATCAAACACTGTCCATCACCTTTCTATCCTATCTGTGTCTTCTGATACAATCTTCAGTGAGATAAAAAGATACTATTATTTTTCCCTGGGATTCCTTCCTCCTCCAGGGTGCAGTGTGGATCATCATCGTGTAACGAGCACCTCGCTATTTAGCTATCTGGCACCTCCTCATTGTTTTTCTTGGCTTTGTGCCTTATTTACCACTCGCTTCAAAACCTCTGCTCTGAAGATAAAACTATTAATTTCCTTGAGGCTTTTTATTTTGCAATCTGAATGCTTCTCAGATATACATTAAATTTGCTTTCATTATATCCTTGGCGTGTGAGTGGTATGATTATTATTCTCATTGTCTAGGCGGAGAAACGGGGTACAGGGAGATGGAGGTCCATTTTTTCCATTAACATTGTGTTCCCAAGTAGCAGTGTTTAGGATCTATGTTTGGGGTTTCCACCCCCGGAGATGTTAGCATTGCGCTGTACAATGCTTTACACAGTCAAAGTACAGCTCCGTAATTGATTTTGGTTGCAGGTGCGACTGCTCCAAAGCTCTGTAAATCAAAACCAAGCTCTAAACTGAGGCACCCAGAAAGCATAAAATTGAGGTGGTATTCCCCAGCTTTACAAATCTCCTTCACCTCCCTCTGGGAGCATTGCTTTTCAGAGCAGTTTGGGTCTCCCCTAAAGGGTCACTTGTCCAAAGTTCAGCTTAAGTGACTTGACCGGCACCTTGGAGGAATCCTGTGGCAGAGGCTTGGATAGAATTAGGTTTCCTGATCGGCATTTTTTGCCATAATCTGTGCTTTACCCTTTCTTTTCCTCCTGTCTCTACTTCAGCCTACACATCTTTGCATCAACCAAAACAGGATGTCTAAGGAGAGCAACCACCTTCATTACTTAACTCTGATTCATCCCTGCTGCAGGTGCATCCCATACCTCCAACGATACCAGGGAAAAAATAACAAGCAATCAGATAATTAAAGACTGTATCATAATGCACGTACAAGGGGGTGTGCATGCGAGCATTGAGGTTATGCAGGCAGCACGGATTCTGGCATTTCTTACCTTTTGAGTGATTCAGTTGGTAACCTTGATAATTAGAGCTGATCAGCACATTTTTTGGAAAATGCTGTTCTGCCGAAAGTGAAAACAGTCTGCGTGGACGTGAGGATTTTAACCAACAGGCTGTTGCTGAACAGACTGCCTGGGCCCTGCTAATTCACTCATCTGGGTACAATGTAGGCTTGGGACTCTAGCAGGGGTCTCAGAGGTCCTGGTTCCACGATTGGCTCCTCAGGCATGTAACAGCACCCCCAAAATTAAGAGATGTAACTAGGAAGGAGGGAGAAGGCACAGTTTTACCAGGTTCTGGAAAGCTTGCATGTACTTGCTTAATTTCCCAAACTATCCTGCTGCTTTTTTGGTGTGTTGCTTGGGCGTATACTGAATCCTGCACCCATTTCAGCCTACGGCAAAAGGCCCCATTGCTTGGTATAGCACTGATGTTAGGAGGGCTGGAAAGTGACCCTTCAGCTGACTTCGTGAGCCGAAGGACTGCCACTGCCTGTGGCCTGGGTCACTAGGGCTCTGGTCTTAGAAGGGGACAAGTCACAGTGGCAGCGATTTTCACAGCGGCAGCGATTTTCACAGCTATATACTTACCAAGAGTAGAGGAGCAATGACATTCAGAAAAACTCATTTGCACTTCAACCTTAGAAGAGGATAGGCTCTTGTGGGCTCAGCCTCTCCTCAACCTCAAGGGCTTTTCCTGTTCCCCTCTCACCATGTTTTGCTCCTCGTCTCTTTTCCCAGCCCCGTAATCCCAGTTTAACTAGTCCTAGTTGCCACTCTCCAAGTGTCTTATTCCTTTCCTAATCCCCTGCCCTCACAAGTCTTCACCTCGTGTCTCCTGGCTTTTCTCAGTCTCCTCTTTCTTTCTTCCTGCACCTTTGTAGAGAGGGATGACACCCATCCCTCCTCCAACTGCGATTCCAGCATCAGTTTCTTTCTCTCTTTGCCCCCATCTTCTGCTATCAACACAATGGTTTGAAATTCCCTGTGTGGTCTGCACTCTAACTGAAGAGGAAGCTTGGGAGAGAGGATCCCAGCCTGGCCCTTGTCCCTCTGTGGACTCCCCCCTTCCCAAAAGTTGCTTCCACAGCCAGTCGGGGTGGAAGTGCTGGCAGTGTGGCATCCTAGCCACTAATCCTAGTGACCCTCTATTTCACGTGTGGTTTCTTTTTTGTTGTTTTTTCAAGATTTATGTCTTGGCAAATTTGGGTTTGTACTCACAGGCGCCGGAAAAGACACATCCTTTTTTACAAAGACTACTGTCCTTGTCTTTAAGAGAAATATAGTCCCAGAGAAGAATTGTCTGTGTTTAGCATATGATTAAACTTAGCGTGAATAATTAAACAAATCCATGCAAGTGAGTAATGAGAGAGCAACCTACAGCTCAGATGAAATACTCCGATGTGTAAAAAATAGAGTCAGGTGGGAGTGTGAGAAAACCCTGTGTTGACTACAAGTAGGAGCAGAGCAAGCTGCTATCATCTGTGGCAGTCAGTTATTCCAAACGAAAACTGAGAAAACTTACCCTTGCTGAAAACCACTGTTCCCAGCACCACCACACATAAATCCTGACATCCTCTCTTTCTCAGAAGCTTTTAAAAAATGTTTTCCGCCAAACTTCCCATAGTAGTAGAGCTATTACCAATGCCAGGCTACTTATAGCTGTAAAAGATTCATGAGGGATTTTTTACGGCAGGCCGTGTGACTCTGAAAAATCCACCCAACTCTTCCGTACTTCGTTATTGAGGGATATGCATTCACTTCACACCAGCCCTAGCACTAATCATAAATAAAGTGCAACTAGCACTGTGAGGAAGTACACAAAGTTACATTTCAAAATGTTATGCATAATAATATCAAAGATAGGATAAGATGAGACAATAAGTGTGCAGAGCTTTAATAAACTTAAAACCCAATTAATGCATATTCATTGACTTACATTCTGAGTTTTTTTGATATTGCATATTAAGTTGCTTTTTTACTCTCATTCTCCTTTTAAAGGTTTCATAGCCATCCCACTTTTTCACATCTGGTATAAGGTTCATCTCCACTGCTAATAAAATAACTAAGTTTTTTTTTTATTTATTGTTTTAAATAGTTTCATGTCATGGATGTCTTCTCAATAAACTGCTTTTATAATGCCTTTTCTGCCTTGGTAATTCCACTGGAAACAACAAGCCATAAGGTTTCTTCACCTCTCCCCCTAATGCTTTGAAATAACTGGGTTTAGTGTAAAGCTTTTCCTTCTGGATCTGGGTGTTTTCTCCATCTCACACTTTGCTTTCCCATCTTCCTAGCTGCCAGCATTTCTAAGCTTCTATATACGTGATAGTTTTATACAACTAAGCTAAACAGCATCGGTGGCCTTCTACCTTCTTATGTTCATCCCTGTCATCGTGTACACCATTCACAGCTTCAAAGGTTTCCCCAGGGGTCCTAGCACAGTAGAAAATCCTGATTATAAGTGACATTTGAGTGGATTTTTAGAATTAGTGTATTAACAATTATACCCAACCTTAGGCTCTTTATTAACAGTATCAAGACTGGAGTCTAGTGCAGAATTCAATGCAGCTGTGTCATCTTTTTCATAAAAGCAATTTCCCGTGTATGCATTGATCTTAACAGTGATCTAAGGATGGGCAGAGAGGTTGGTACAATCTTTTTGCTAAATAAAATGGGGATCTTTGGCTTTTTCTGAAGGGTGAAACACGCTTGGAGCCAGCGAGGCTCGCATCATTTGAGGTAAACACCTTATTTGCCCTACACATTTCCATTTGCAATATTGAGGGCAGCCTAAGAAATATTATGCAGATTCTATCTATGAGGCGTCCTCTGAAATAAGTCTTTGAAAATCACCTAGAAATCAACTTGCTCTCCTAAAAACATTTACAAAATCATCTCTCTATATGCTTATATGATGTGAAGCAGTAGAATGTAATAGTTATAGGACAAACAGCGGTGTCTGAATGATGAATCCCATGGCTTCATCAGTATAGATGTAACTCCATAGGAAATATCATTACCAGTGTTTTTGTGATGCACTAGGACACCTTCAGCTGCTGTGACGTCTCAGCAATTTCCCTTACCGTTCTAACCAAGGTTAAGACTGAAGTCTACCAGGCCATGCGAGTATCTCTGAACCTCAATATTTTGCTGCCAGAAGATTCTTGTTTGCTTGTTTGTATGCCTGCATGCCAATTAGTTACAATCAAGTGAGTGTTTTCATGAACTTGGATTAGAAGCTCTAACTGTGTTCTACACGTAAGATGGACTTTGCTACCTGCTTCTGCCAGTGTTTTATTAGTGCTGCTGCTGTCGTATGTAACAGGGAGCAAATTTAAGAGTAAGGTGCCCACTGAAAATGTCCATGACTACAGATGACAGTTGGGGTGATTTCAGATATTGATTAAACTGTAAAAAAATTAATAACTAGTTTAACATTTTCTTTCTACATAAGAAACACATTTGTTTTTAAGGGCCTGCAGAAGAAAAAATTAGATAAGTCAAGTATCAGGACAAGGTGATTACTTAACATCTGTGACCAAGGAAAAGGCTCAAGGAGAAAAATCATCCAACATCTGCACTGTCGGTAAAATACTTGTAAAAAACACAAGTGAAGTGTGATTAATCACCGTGGATGTATGATTGAGTCAATTGACTGTTACTTTTTCATGATGATTAATCAGCTACAAAAATTATAATTGTCCCACTTGTAGTGGCTGCATGCTGTGCCTGATGACATCATTTGGGCTACAGATACTCAATGAGTGGTTTTCAAAAGAATATGCAGATGAACCAGGAAGGGTGGGTGAGGTTAAAACTACATTTTGAAGATCGTCTCTGGCTTTAGTAACCCAGACTTGAAACCGTTTTATCAGCTCACTGAATGGACAAATGCTCTGTTATCTGATGAATATCATCATCAGATTAAGCTAAAATCAGAGGCATGAATTTTGTCATTTAGCATTATTAAATAATATTTACATTAGGGAAGCATTTAGAGGCAGAGAACAAAATCAAAATTATTTTCATGGCATTAGATAAATGAATGGTAGACCCTCAGCATGCTGTGTGTAGTGCGTCTCAGAAAATAGAGAGCTTCCAAAATGGCAATGAAATGCTTAGATGAATGAATGAAGGTTAAGAAAAAAAGAAAAAAGGACTGAAATTGCTTGATTTAGAGCACGGGTGAATAGCAGGAAATGGTAAGAGTATTGAAGATAACAAATATATAGTGGGGAGAAAAGGAGGTTATCGATTTACTCCTTCTAAGAATCAAAAGCATGGGGTCAATGAAAAAGAAAGAAAATTCAAGTGCAACAAAAGAGACTTAAAAAGTGCCCAAACCAACCCAATTGAATCAATTAATCGCAACTTGGTTTCTGCGACTATGTTTAAACTGTGTGATCTGAGAGCCCATGTCAGGTTGGGAATTGGACAATCTCCATCTCCCCCCATCTCTAGCCAGGACTTGGCTCCCGGGAGAAAGAAACTTGGCCACATCGCCCAAAAGCGAACTGCAGCCTGTCTGGGTCAGCCCTCAACCTGGATAATGATCAGGGAAGTGGGACTGCGCTATGCAATCTAGACATAGCCTTGAGATCGAGAATGTAATACAAATATTACAAGGATCGTGACAGCTCCTGTAATTATAGCAAAACCCCTGCACTTTTTAAAGCATATATGCAGTCATGCTTTAGGGCATAAACCAGCCGCTTACTACGGGTTTAAGAAGCAACTCCCTTCACAGGCAGGTGTTTCTGCAGGTTTTTTTCTGACAAGGTTTCTCGCACCTTCCTCTAAAGCAGCCGGGATTTGGCATCTGTCAGAGACAGGGGACCACGCTAGATGGATCGCTGATCTAATCCAGCGTGGCAGCTCCTATGTTCCTACGAAGAGCGTGCAAGCTTCATAGCAGATATTGGTTTTGCATGTAAGCCTGAAAATGTCATCAGACTGTTGAGTGGGTAAAGTGCAGCATTTTATAAACATACAACCCTCAAGGCTCCTAGGGAAAGATTGTTACTTTGGGATCTTGGATAATCTGAAAGAGATGATGTACTAAGATCTGACACAATAACCCAAATGATGAATTATTCCAGGCAATTTTGCCCCATCAAGCTAAATTCAAATATACTAATGGACTGTGCAAAGGACTGTGCACTGCAAAAACCTCAACCCCTGTTCACTCACTGTTATTTTAAATGTCTTTGTGCCTACAAAGAAATAGTTACTTGCAGAGTACAAGATCCTGCTTTAAACCTAAAGTTCAAAGTCTTATTTAGGAAGAGAGATTTTTTAATGGAAAAATTCTTTAAAATCCTCAGAGATAACATCCTTGGAGGAATATCATCTTTTGCGCTCATTTAAAATAGATTTCAGACTTCTTTCCAGTCTGTTCTGAGTGGGCAATACCTTTCTGAGCCGTACACAAAACCTCACTAATGATCTGTAATGAAGTGCTTCTTTTTGCACAACCAGCATTTTTGCTCTAAAGTTCAAGAAAACAGCACAATTTTGCCAGCACTATTCTCCTTTTAGCACGCTGGCTTTGCTTTTGAACTGTAGCACTAATAGCAAAACCACAAAGTACAGTCTGGTATCTCCTCCTTAGCTTGTCAGTATGTCTTACAACCATGGATCCTAAAGTTCGGTTCTGTTCTATTCCTCAAATGTTAACCTTTATTAAAGCACGTTTTCTAACAGCCACAGAAGGAGGAGATTTTATTTACAGGGTTTTATTTACAGGAGATAGTCTTGGTACCTTAGTGTGTTTAGATAAGAAAGGGAAACATGGGAGCTCTAGTCTCTTGAGTTTTTCCTAGGTACCTACTAATTGTTAATTATTAGAGACTAACTAAGTCACTGAAGTGAGTCGTTTGGCTGGTGTCTCAAATGCTGTCATTTACTACTACACAAATCAGCCTAGTGATAGAGTGTCTTTAAATTAGGTTACAACCATGCAGTTATTGGACAGGGAGTAATTGATAAAACCATTAGTAACACTTGTAGAGATAACAGCTAGCAAAATCATGCAACCATAATTATTCCTAATGGATACATGCTATAAATTGTGGCACGAAAAAAAATCTTGCATTATCTTTCAATCAAATTTGACAGTCCTGGTAGATTACTGCAGACTAAATGTTCATGTATGAAAAAAAAATGACCTATCAGAATATCTTTGCTTTTTTCCCCTTCTCCTTTCCCATCAAATTACGTGGGGGTTTTTTTGTTTTTTTTTTTTTTGGTTGGTTTTTTTTTGTAATTTCTTCCTGCAATGGCTTTCAGGCTAAAGAAAATGTAGTCCTTCTTATTAGTTGCCTTTACCACAGTGTTTTATATTTTCAGTCAGACGCAAGGCACGTCAAGACTTTTTGTAATGTGACAACATGAAAAGAATTACCAGTTTGAATAAATGATTCCAGGTTGCATTACATTTTTCCAACAGCAAAATGTATTCTTTAATAATACATAAAGTTTTATCTGTATTCTGGTGTTAACATTTGTTTCACTGAACAAAGGCTCCTATTCTCAGTGTCCTTCCCCACCCCCTTCCGACTTTTCTCCCATCAAAAAAATCACTGGTTGTTTCAGTGAATTTTTCCGTCTTTCTCTGCGAGTGACAAAGACCAAAACCTGCCTCTGTTGGGTAAAAGATCAGACTTAACAGATCAGATGTATAGCTTGATTATATCTTTTCCCCCTTCCCCATGTGCAAGTTGACACATCTCAATCACACACGTGAAGGGTTTAAAAGGAAATGGGTGAATCAGCAAAAAAAGACAAATCTAATTACATATGGAAAATGATTGTATAATAATGACAACTCCTCATAAGAGAGGTTCGTAAACTACTGGAATTCTGTAGCAGCTTTAAAAATACTTTGCTCCTGTGGCTATTATTGTGAACTTCAATAGTCACAAATAATTGGTACGATAATTCTTTTGTCCCAGGGTACCGCCCATACTTTGATTTTCACATTTGTGTGTATATTATCACTCCTTTAAAAGGAAAAGCAACTCAGGAACATAGTTTAGTTTGGGAGCATTCACAGACTTCAGCTCCCAGGTCTTTGTTTCGGTATCACCCATCGGATGGTTTATCTTTGAGGCTGATGGGAAAAAGTCCACATAAGACAAAACCTGACACAATTAGCATACACTGATGCTCTTTTGGCATCCAAGGGAGAGGGGCTGCCAGTGCTGAACTCCCTCCGTGCCCAGGAGAGGCGATCATTTGAGAAGAAGGCTTGAATTACAGATCTGGCTGCTGATGCTGGTCATGCTGTTGTTTCTCTGCAAGTTAGTGGAGGAACCCATGCTCATGGTGTGTTATTCAGCACCATGTTGCAGGGGGGACTCCATAAAATATAGGAGGGATTTTGTTTCCCGCCTTGCAGTATGCCTAAAGGCCAAAAAAGAGAAAGCTCTGAAAAAACAGTTAGGCAGCGGTTTTCCAGGCTGGCCATACTATATGACTTTCCCCAGCTTGTAAAAACACATACAGTGCTTCCTGCACTGAACCCATCCACTTCCATCTTGTCCCACCTCCTCAGTCCTTGCGGGTAGTTTCTCTCCTCCATCATGTTCCTACACTCCTGGGCACAAAAGTGCAACACTCGCCAAACATCGCACATCACAAATGGTACATTTGCCATCTACTACTTTGTAGAAATGGAGGAACTTCTGGGGTTAACCTTCTGCATTCCTTACTGTGAGAAAACTACTCTGGTCCATTCCCCCCCCCACCCCCCAACCCCGGCCCTGGAAAAGCAGAGACATAAAATGCAGTTAAGCCTAAAACCCACATCTTACTGCAATGCAAGGAGTTGTGGGCACCAGGGGATTTTTATTTTCCTTCTCTTTTACTGTAACACATGGGTCGCAGTGTACCTATCATTTCTGCATTACCCAGATTTAGATTAGCTTCGCAATATTTCTTGGCAACTCCTGAAGTCACACTAAAATGAGTCATCAGCATCCTAACAGCATGCCAAAATGATGCCGTTACTTCTACAAACAAGCACCCCAACTTCTCACTGATTTGCTGCATGCAGATTTAATGAAGATAAGTCAGCATTTACTCAGCAATGATAGCAAGAAGAAGGAGCAAAACATTTGGCCATTTTAGAAATCTCTGGTGTTGCCTCTGCGTGGGAGCAGGGCAAAATTATTTTCCCAATCATGAGAGAGGATTTAGCAATTGTCTCACTCTGCTGCAGGCAGGGCAGAAGCAAGGGTTCTGGCTTTGCTTTCCAGTGTGGGTGCTGCTCTGCGACAGTCAGGTGGTGACACGCCATAGTCTTGCGAAAACCTATTGTGTCCAACTCCCTGTCTTGACAATCTAAATGGATTGGTTTTATGACTGAAGCAAGGACATCCCCTTATCTATTATATGCATCAAATTTCAAGCAGGTAAATGCCGTCCTCTTCTTCAATAACCACATCCACTTGATTTTTCTTTCTGAATGATTTGTTGAATGTGCATACAGACCCATACATAAAATGCTGCTTATTACAATACAAAATTGGAATCCAGCCTGCACTTATGTGCATTTTTATGATACCACCCCAAACTATAAAAATTCCATTCAGAAATCAGGTTAAACATACAAAAATGTTTCAGTAAAAATCACAACTGAGCTTTTAATACTGCTTTTAATGGATTGTTAAATGCTTATAAACCAGCTTTGAGATTACAAATTAATGCAGTGAAAATTAGTTCAGGTGAAACCCTTTGATTTTCTCATTGTCCTCTAAATTAAAAATTAACCACCCTGGCACATACACTATACTAGAGCTGTATGAGCTTTTAATATATCCAGACTCATACAAACCTCATACTTCCCTCGAGAAAGTTGAGTTTCTAAAGATTTAATTCAAGTTCCAAGGTCAAACTGAATAGATCTGAATTTCCCCTTAAAATGGGAGTTTCATTCCAATGAGGACTCGACTTCAATTTACTGCTTCTTCCTAAGTTGTGACAATATGGCACATAACATCACATGCAGATAGCAAATCAAATGCATTGACAGCACAATGCCAAAAAGGGTGCCCAAGAGCACACTGTGAAGGCTAGTTGTAAGATGGGATTCCTTTTTTTTTTTTTAAAAAAAAAAACCCAGTTTTAAAAGACTTTTCCAAATCACACGGTTGCAACTTTTAAACAAATCCTATCCATTTCTTGTGTCTTGCAGAGTGCCACAGGAGAAATGAGAAACAAAATCTCTCACCCATTTTGCAGGCAGCAGAACTATATGACAACAATATTTTCCTTTTTGAACATTTTATTTATTTTTAAAATTTATTTTCATGTAAATATGGCTGTCTCCATATTTAATTGAAATGATGAAGAAAATAACCACACATTTTAGGGGCCAGATTCTGGCCTCCATTCATTCTGCTTTACTGAGCAGCTCCAGATTGAGAAGTGGAGTATTTTGATTTTACGTAGAGAAATTGTGGTGATGGAGCTGCATGACTGGCTCTGTGCTGTGCCTTCCCTGGTTTATGGATTGGGCAGGATGCTGTGAAAAGAAGGCTACCAGACTCGGTTACCAACTGACCCAAGTCTGCCAGGAGCAAACTACTGATATTCAGGACTCTCCTAAATTGCGAAGTGGGTTGGAGGTTCACCGTGGGTGAGTGAAGGCCCCTGAGCCTTTTTGCCCCATCCCAGACTCTCTTCCACCCACAGCACGACTGCATCTCAGGGTTAGGCATATGTGCCTGCATTTTGCAGCGCAGTGCTCTGCAATGGGTCTTATGCTAGGTCTCAGCAAGCTGGTATGTCTATGAAGCGTGGCAAAACTCTGCAAAGAAACCAGCTGAGCTCCAGGAAGCAGTCAAAGTCGTTAGCGAGGCATTCCATCTGCTCTAATGAACCGCATGTCTCAGCTGACGAGGTTGCCGTGCTGCCAGCTCCCGAGCAGCTTCTCTTGGAGCCAGCTCAGGTACCTTTCCAAGGTGCTGTGTTTCAAAACGACTCCTGTTGGGGAAATTCATTGTGCTTTTTGTAGCACACCAGAGAGTTAAGTAAGGATAATTATCCTGTTTGACAGATGAGAAAATGAGGAGCTGGCTGTAACTAAATCAGATCCTTCTTTCATCGAAGTCAGTGGTAAAACTTCCATGATTTGCTATGCACCATCTCATCACAGTCACTTGCCAAAGTCATACAGGAGGTCTGGGGCCAACCTGATGCAAATTTTGCATCACCCAGCTCTTTGTCTTCCCTCCTCATCATTCTATCACAGAAATTCCTTTCCATTGACTATTCCTTAGGTACAAGACCCTGCCAGAGAGTGCTTCCCTGAGAGCTGTAGGGCACCAACACCCTGGATATTTGCTTGCATCAATGTAGTAGGAAGCCACAAGCAAGTACTGTAGAAGCTCCAGACAATGGAGGTTTCACGTTCTAGTCGAAAGACATGTACACACTTCAGGTATGATATCTTTTTTTTTTTCACTAGGGCTGTGAGGAAATAAAAGATAGAAGGATCTGAGGCACACGTTCACGATTACAGCACACCAAAGAAGAAGATTTCACTTGAGTTACCTACTATATATTTTCTCCACAGCCAAGATGCTGTCCTTAGATAATTTCCATGCTCTTTCAGAATCTTTCCTACACTATGGAAATCAAGCAGTCCTCCGCTTGTTGTATATTGAAATGGAAATAGCACTCTGTAATAAGCCCTCTAATTTATTACAGTATTTTTACAAATTATGTTCTGCATAGACTATTTGCTATAAAATTTGAAAATGTGCCTGTAGCAGTACTTTACTGGGGGACTTGTATCTGAATTGGAAATAGCATGGGAAGAATGTGAAGGTGCGTAACTACAAGTCTAAGAACCACAAATTAAAAATCGGTAGGTTTCTATAAAAATAAAGCACATTAAGAAAGGCAATTCCAAATATAGAGGATAAATAGTAATGAATAACATTAAAGTTAAATTTAAAAAATTTTGCTCCATCCACTAAATGGGTATTTACACGATTACAGGAGCTAATGTTATTTAAAAAAAAAATTGCCAAGCTCTGGTCTCAGAAATATAAAACAAGTTTAAAGCCAAATAGAATATAACTAATGCAGCTGACTTTGACAAGAACCTTTAAAAAATGATTCCAAAGACATGGTATCTAGGACTGTTAGCCAGGGCAGCAGAATATATATGTTTAAGAAAGTTAGAGACAACATTCAAGCTGCACAATGTTACCTTTGATATATATTATAGATGTGATATTGCCGTTCTTGAAAAGGTGGCAAGGTTGAAAGTAAAAGTTCTGAGGACAAGCTGAACATCTAAATCTATGAAGTCTAGAAAGAAAAATCACTTAAGAGATGATTTAATTGAAGTATTTAAAATTTTAAATGGAACAGATAATGTCAACACGAGCTGCTATTTTCAGACCAGCGCAAGAAGGTAGGACAAGAGGAACATAAATGGAAATTAAAGGAGAACAAATTCAGAGCAGACATAAGTACTCATCCCTGATGAGAATAATAAAGACGCAAAAAATTGGCATGGCTAGCGAGGATTCAAGTCAAAAGGGCTGGTATCATTCTGATCGGACGTGCAGTGGCTGCTCTGCAGTCAAGTAGTGAGTGATTAAAACCATTATGCTTCTCTCATTAACTTTCCGCCTTTTTAAAATTAAATCCAACTTAAAAATAGTCCTAGAGTTCAAAAGTCTTTCATTGCTCTTATTTATGTGAAGTTAATTTTTGGGGCTTGGCCCTGTGAGGTCCCAAGCTCACCCTAAAGCTACAAGCAACCTTCATGCAGAGAGTGGCATGGAAAATACTCTTTTCATTCAGTTCTTCAAATTCTATCCTGAATCTTTATTAAGCCTTTCCCGGGAAGGAATTTATAACACGTAGGAACAAATCAAACAAAATTATATGTAGAATCATACAATAAATAGCATGTGATTCTTTAGGACAGAGTTTTTTTTTCTCTTGAGTGGCTATAAAAGTGAATACATACCCTACACATTTTTTTTAAAAGCAGATATTAGAGGATTCTCTAAATGATAAGAAAAGTTAAGATTTCAAGGGAATTTTGTATATGTGTATATTCGTTGCCGGAAAAAAAGTTTCTAAGAAAACCATTAATAGTTTTAATCAGAATAAAATATATCCAATCATATAACATGTGGTAATAAATCTCATAATAACCAAGGAATGTACGCATGTATAGTCCTTGCCACAAGATTATATATGAAAATATAAAATAAGTGGCAATACATTCTATTTATTTATGTGCTACTGTTTACCAAAAATTGTCATCAAGCAAGGAAAGTTTTTAAATCCAGGCTATTAAAATAATGTACTAAAATATTAGTAAGAGTTTGGGATTTCCACTAAGATGTGCATTGAAAGACAGAAGAGTGACAAACTATAACTTTTAGACCAAAAAAGCAAAGTAACTCAATACATTCCAGATCAACTGGAGAAATTAGTTCTTCAGAGTCCAAACAAGGTAAATATAAGCAGCTGGATAAAGATTGGTGGATAAAGATGGACTGGATTAGAGGCAATATTGCTCTAATTTAAAAGGGCATAGTCATAAAATGAAAAAAAAAAAAAAAAAACAAAAAACCCTACCTTCCTACCCCACCATTGAAGGGAAATTAGAGATGCCAGTGTAGAAAAAGAAGAAAACTTAAAGAGTTGGAAATCTGAAGAACTGCCCAGACAGATGTTAGTAATAATGAGTTGTGGCATTTATTGGTAAAGGTGATTTCCTCCCCCTCCCCCAGCCGTTATTTTAGTTTAATAAGTTTGGTGTGTTTCTATCAATACACTAGAATTCGAATAATTAATTTTTGGAGAGAACACTGCCTTCCTTCCTGTACAGAGATAAGGCAAGCAGTGTTTTTGGAAGCCATACATAAAGCTCACTTTGTGGGGGCCTCAAGCAACCCCCTCAGTGGCTGGAATTGCCAGAAACAGCAGAACAGGAAACAGGCTGTAAGAAGTGTAAACTGCTATTGTAAGTATACACCTGTCAAAATTCCCAAATAAGTAGCTTCGGTATGATGATCTTAGAGGTGTGAATACTGATCCATCTTTTAGGACAGACGACTTCACAGAACTCCTGTAAAAAAAGAAATCCCCCAGTAACTAAACAGGCATTATGCACCAAGGGCAGTCATTATTAATTTTGAAGTTGTTTAGGTATGGTAATGTATATTTAGGGCACCAAAAGAGCCTTAAGTGTGCCTTTTGATAATGCTGTACAATAATCAGGAAGTCAAGCTTAATGGAAGCAATTTCATGCTTGTAGTTTCAGATTAAAGTATTTTCTGCGTCCCTCTCTGTCCCCCCAACCCGGAGAGTCTCCTGTGAGATGTCACTGCACGGCAGTGCTAAAGCTGTTTTATTTGCTTCCTTCACGTACGCATCTCAACAACTGGAGATCGATTGTTTAACTCTGCTTATTCATTTCGTGGATTTATAATATTTGCACTGAAAATCGGAGTGACGTGAAATGAAACGTCACCTAAATTGCACGCTGGCACACGCTCAACCTTTATCTCCCTTTTGTAACTCCAGATTGTCCCAGACCCCCCTGCCCAAAATTAACAAAGGCTTTAGGAAGGAGGTCAGTCACCTACAGTATCTGCAGGCAAAACAGCAAGGGTGGAGGCAGTGACACAAGAGCGGGAGGGACCCTTACAATCCCTACTGTGCAGCTGTAGTGGTCCAGCTCATTCCCGCCCACCCCAGAATGAGCCACATCATTATTTTTCTTTATTTCACAGCCAGTCGTGGAGCTGTATCGCCGTGTAACAGTGCAGTAATAGTTTAGACAAGGCCTCGTATTGCTCATAGTAATTAACAGATTTACTTGTAAATTCTCAATAAATTAATTCAGTACTTAGGGAGTAAGTGCTATAATATTAGGAAAGATATCATGTATTTTTTTTTCCCTTTTAATTCATAACCAAGAGGTTGAAGTAATAGCTGTAAGGGGTTTTTGTCTTTAGCTAAGTCAGTAATTCTAGTTCAAGTCGAGGGTATTAATTAAAAAGACTGAACTTTGTGTTTGCCCTCCCTCACCAACATCTATATTTTCTCCAAATAGCACAAAGCAACTGGTTGATAGGGGAATGTTTCAGTCATTTTCAATTAGCTGTAAAGTATTTTTTTACAGTAGTCTGGTTTCTGGTTAACTGACCAACAGAACAATGATGGCTATTTTATACTGCAGAGACAGTGCTGACAGGGGGTATAATGAGAGAAACTGTCTCAGATTTTCTTATTAACAAGTGTAGCCAAAGCCCCGTTGGCCCCGCTAAATGGGTAATAGCATATTACTCTATTGGTGGAGGCCTTTAGGAGATTACAGACAAAGTTGGTTAATTAGTGGGATCTGAAGTGTTACTTCTAATGCTGTCCCAGCTCTGCAGTTTTTCCTACAGTTTCTAATTATTTGCCTTTGAATAAGAATACAGGACTAGATTTCTCAACCTGATTATTTCATAAAATCTGAATGGATAATCAAGCACTACTTATTTCAATCAAAATACAGTCAAATTGAACTTAACCACAGATGTATGAATACGGCAGATTTGGTATTGATATTGATTTTCCAGTAAATCATCTTAAGTTCAAATGATCAAAAATCAAGACAGGTCAACATCAAAGAAACAGGAATATTGGCATGAAAGCAAGCTCTCTTGATTGGTACAAATTAAAAGATCATTTATTAGTGATTATGCTGTATAATACTGCCAGTGCCAAATGAATGCAATTAAGATGAAATGGGCCCCTGCAGCTACAGGGGTTAATAAAGACTGAATTCCTAATGATTTTTCCATTAATTATGAAGATGTCCACAAAACAGCTTTAACAAAGCTGTGGCCACCTCAGACAAATCTTTGTAATCTGTATAAAATGCCTCCCTTAATTGACATGTTGTTGGGATAATGTAAAGATTTAACAGCTCCGAAATCATTACACGCCAAATAAGGGTACTCTGCGAAGAGTGCAAAACTTGGGGTGTGGAAGAAGTGCAATGGCTATAAATGTTTTGAATGGCTTGAAAAAAATCCACGTTATTTCAGGTCTAAAACGGCATACATCCTTTTTAGAAACATCGCTGCACTTTTCCTGAAATCTAGAAGCCGTTACCTTGTGCTTTTCAGGAGTTAAGGGAGACAAGGAGTATGAAATGGGAGAAAAAGCTGTAAGACCGAACAAAGCGCTTTCTTCCTAACACTGCCATGGGACTAGAGCAGCTGCCTGTACAGACGCTTCTCTTTTGAGTACAAATTTTGGCCCTAAAACATTGGAGATAATGAAGGAAAAATGCCTTACCTTGGAAAGCTGCTTGCCTGGACATGCGGTTTCCCAGGACTCTCACTCTGGGATCTGCTGGCCCTGGTGTGTGGCTGGCTGGCTATTTCCAGAGCAAAAGAAGAATCTGACCTTTCTGTGGGAAGGGTAAAGCCAGATGGTGCCTTTCTCTCTTTTTTTTTTTTTTTGGTTGCTTATCAACGTAGATCCTTCTCTGATTGCTGCTGAGAGCAGGCTTGCCAGTCTTTTGGCTGTTTCTTCCTTATTCATGGGATTACCTCAGGTTTTTTAACCGGTTCTTTTTCATCAGTATCGTTACCTCTCATCTGTCAGTTAACAAGGAAAAAACCCCAAAAGATATAAACATGAGGAGATTGCTTGGATGCTCGATTAGGCACCTGTTGCCTCTCAGCACTAAGTTAATTTCCCTGCTAATTATACATGTTTCTCATACCCTCTGTCTCTTGGTTTTCTGTTTTCAGGATAGCACCAGTTTTGACGCAGACTTCAGAGCAATTGGAACTGCATGAAGGGAACACCAGGCTATTTGCAGGTGGGTATATTCTCAGGCAAAAGCTGGTTTTCCTGCCAGGCCACCTTTAGACATTCCTTTAGACCTACAGAAATTCAAGTCACCAGAAAGCTGGCTACTTGTGCAAACATCATCCTACCGCAGACAACATCCAGCTTTACATCAAAGGTGAAGACACAGTCGTGTCTTCCCCTCAAAAAAAAAAAATAAAAAAAAATCCTGTCATTACAGTGTGCAAGAGTATTTTATGGAAGCAGTCACCTAAAATAAGATATTGGGAAAGTGTAATCAGCCCAGGGAAAGTAGAAGAAGGAACTCAATGGAAACAGCCAGCTGAGTATCGGAATAAAATAAAACCTTTCAAAATTCTTCACACTGTTGCCTAATTAGGACGTTAAACCAAATATTTCATGTGTAGCCATAGAAAAAGAGAGCAGATAAAGAAGATCCAGCATTGTTAATTAATCGGGATGCAGTCAGGATTAAAAATAATCCAGGTAGGGCCACAAAATTAAACAAAAAAGGCCAATATGAAGTACAGAGGCAAGGAGAAAATGCAAAATGGTTAATAGGAATAAGGATTCCACATCAGGAAACAAAACTTCAGGCTTAATGCGTTTTGCTATAAAGATATTCACTCTACATTTTTAAATGAACACAAAAGTGAAATTGCTACAGTACTAACTTTGAGGTTAGCTAACTGTGTGGTTCAAACTGTTGCTTAAATTTCCTTGGTGGGAGAGAAGTTACAAATATGCAGACAATTTTTAAAGGTCTCAGGGGACACTTGAGAATACAGACTGGCCGACTCCAAGCCACTACATTGTTTCAAGTCATAGCAAAGAGGAGACTTGGTGTGAATAACTATGAAGAAGAGTCACTACCGATTTTTCAGTTGGAAGGCAATGCTACTAGCGTTCTGTAATGAAATCAATGGATATATGGATTAGTCTGGATTTATCAGTATGCTTAATACGGATTCAAAAAAGTTTTTGATAAATTACATTTTAAAATTAATTGCCACACGGAGGTTCCTCTGTCCCTCCACTATTGAGGGAACCTAGACACTTGCTTGGGTTTGAACAACGGACTTCTACAATTCTAATCTAAACCTGAAGTATTTCCCAGGCGGAAAAACTCAGGCGCTGCATTGGAAACTAGATAAATCCAAGCTATTGGATAGTGTATGTGATAACACAACTTCTGATTTGGCAGGTGGTAAGCTTCTGAACATCAAAAAACAGAATGAGCCTAAAGTTAGGAATTTTTCAAAACCATGAAGGCTCAGCTTCTCCAGGAAATCAGGTGTTTGTGACTTTGGTGGACAGTGAAGGTTTTTAATAAGGTATCTTGTTACAAATGCAGATTGCACAGGTGAAGCAATTTCTTTGTACCACAAGAAAGTCCTACCTGCGCTCCAGGACCTTACTCTGTTCTGAATAGTCTCCTAGCACTCTGAAATAGGTTACTCTTCAGATCTAAGACCAATCCAAACCAGATTTGGAAAAGAACTTGTGGAAAATGAAGAATGCCAGAAATTTTTTCAGTGCATGGAAAGATCAGTACTGGAGCCCTAAATCTTCACTCTTCATTTGAAAGATTTTGACATCCTCTGATTAAAATGCTTGAATGTTAAAAGTCATATAAAGACAGGTGATACCTCTAAATCCTGTATCCCTAAAAGAGTTGGAGCAAATTCAAACTATGTGTTTTGCCCATGGTCCCACAAGGACTCTCTAGTTGAAAGCATTTGGGGAGAAACAGTCTGAGGATGTTCAAGAAGGAACAGATACAGGAGCAGTTTGAACAGTAGTGCGAAACTCATGCAATATTTCATAAAGAAGCCAAAGACTTTATTGACAGGAGTGTTGGAGACTGAGAATCTGGAGATGGGAAAGCTGACCTGCAGCTGTTCGCAATTTCTGCTGTGACTCAGGGCCCGGGTACAGAAGACAGAACGGCCGACCACTTTCTTTCTGTACCAGTTTCCCCACTTGCTTTTGTCTCACCGATGTACCACTGGGCTTGTTGTTGTGTCAGTAAAATGTGCTCCTTCTGCCTACTTGCACATCCTTGTTCCCTAAATCTTGCTGACCCGTATGCAGCAACCTGCTGTATCCCGCTCGCTGTGTAATAGTGTGGAACAGCTCACTGTTCTTTGCTCAAAGAGTTTTTCCTCTAGCCTTCGGCTTAGTCCAGTTTTTTCCTGCTTTGTTTCGGTGATCCTGTGGTTTCGCCGTTTTCAGAACTATATATTTCCTCACAGTTCCTGGCACCGGTGCAGCTTTTTGATTTCTCTGGATCCTCTCTAGCTCAAGTGTCATATCTCATCTAAATCCGTAATGTTCACTAATTGGAGTAATGATCACTAATTATATGTACTGTGCCAGTACATTGGAATTTCCTTGACATGAGTTGGGGTGATGTATTTGGAAAAAACAGACTGTGTGTCGCATGTGTAAAAGTTACAAGTGAATACCTAATTGGCCTCATCCTACAGGGTATTCTTACAGAGCTAGTACTAAACAAAAACCAAACAATTCTGATATAAATAATCTATTTAAGTGTGAAATTGGATTTTCAACATAAAGATCAAATTCATTGACTTCAGCGATGTTACATGAGGGATAAATTGGCCTTTTAGTCATTTTATTGCATCTGCAAACTCATACCTCATGCCTTATCTTTGTCTGATCTGCTATCAAATACTTATTCATACAGCAAATAACTTATTTGACTCTTTAGCAAAAAGGCACCAAATACAAATGATATCTGCTGGACCAATAAATACGAAAAGACTGCCAAATATGTGCAAATAAATCCCCATAATCTTACTTCTTAGATTTTCATCCATACAGGATATGTTAGGAAGAATATTATAGAGGAACTGGGTCTGATTTTGATCTCTGTGGTATAAATCAGGAGTAGCTTTTTGGTACTCAATAAAATTACACTGTTAAATCAGAATGAGCGTTCGTTTTTCTTTTGTAAAACGTTTCAGCACTGTTGGGTTAACATGCATCTGAGAAGTAGAAAAATATTCAGATTTCATTATGATTCTTTTCCTGCATAATTAAAAGATGGACTTTTTCCTGCACTAATTAAATTATTGGTTATTATAGTCACTGATTTTTAGAACACACTGGGGGGCAGTTTTGCAAAGAAATTAGGTGAATTACCAGTGAGCAAAGAATTTGGGGAAAGAACAAGCCTGTTATTAAACCAAGAGACATTACTTTTGTACATAGTTGAACATGCGTATTAATTTCAGGAGTATTTATTTATTTATAAATTTTTACAAATTGTACACATTTCACACTTGCAATTGATGCAGGGTTAAAATTTGCAGTGATTTTCATCTTCCTGGTGGTTCGTCAAAATTTTGCTAAGGTTTATAAAATGGTTGTGAATTATGTAAGGAAAAATTATTTGTTGATGATACAAATAAAGGGACTGAAGAAGAGGATTGTGGCCTGACATTTAACTGCATGCTCATGCTTATATGCACTTCGGTCACACAAATCAAAAATAGGTGTGAGTCCCTAGAATTTCACTGAAAATGCAGCTGTAAACCATGCTGTAAACTACCACAGGGTATTACAAAAATAAGGATCTGCAGCTGAATGAAGATTCAAGGTTCTGTAGAAGCTCAATGGCTGCTTTTGGGTTCTACCTAGTCCACATACAGTCCCTATATATTTTCATATGCATTAAATGAATATATATTTTTTAGTCATCAGTTCTGCTTTATCTAGTTCCAGCTGATCGATATTCTGTGAAACAGCACCTTCTACACAGGGAAACAACCAGCCCTAATTGCCTTTAGGAAGAGTATCTTACAGCTTCACTTCCCCACATCCTCCTTTCCTAAATAAACTTAAGAAATAAGAATCAATGTCAGCATAACACAGGCTTACAGATGCTTTGAAACGTCGTAATAACTAAGCTAAAAGTGGATTTCAAGTAGCACCTGCAGTGCCTAGTGTCATTGTGTAGACCTACTAATACCCTCAAACACATAAAATACTGTCAGATGTCAGTGTTATTTCTGGTTGTGCTACAGCTCGAGGCATTACCAGCCCAGATTTGCTAGCTGTCTCCTGTCTGAGACCTTACCAAAGAATATGGTTGAATTTATGCTCATTGCTTCTTTGCCTTCTCGGATTTGGGGATGCTGTCACAAATGAATCTTCTGACTCTCCTGTTGCTTGTGACCATTTTCACCATTCTGGATATGCTTAGAGCAATAATTCAAATTATAACAGCTTTTGCTTTGCATATCTCTTTATATATCTGATAAAGTCTCTGACATCAGCTTCTTACAGTATAGACTTTCCTGTGTTACCTTTCAGTTGAATGAAATTTGAGCAAGTGACAGCCTCTGGTTCTATTGCTAACACTTTGTAATCTTCTAGTGCTCAGCATGCCTTACAGTGTGACCATCCAGCCTTCTTCTCTATCTTTAATCTGCTAGATTAAGGGTATGAGAGTATCTGTCTGTTTACATACTTCCATGCAAACTGCTAAAATACACGTCTGTGAAAATATAGCTAATTTTCGTACCTTACTAGGTCAGGTACATCACGTTTAGCAAGACAAAGCTGCTACAGCACCTGCTTAGTAGATGTGTCTTCCAGTCAGGATATCCGAGTGACGAGGAAACAAATATACGACAATACATGCCACCAAGCAGCTTGTTACCAGGGAATTCATTTTCATAACAACAAGTTTATCCAACAGCAATGGAAAATAGAAATCTGAGTCATAAGATCTATCAGACTTATCCTGTATTTTGCTGAGCGTTCCCATTTGCTGGGAGACTATCCCAATTGTCTCTCAGCTATTTGATTTCCTTGCTTTTTCAAAAAGAACAAGTTTTTGGAAATCTGCGCCCTTGGTTTGATGAACCGAATGCAAAATGACTTGATCAGAGAGACAGAGAAAGGTATATGGAACATGAACCATAGTTCAGGATTTCCCGCCTTTCAAAAATCTCACTTAGACCGCTGTTTTCCATTACAGATCCCTTTGTTTGTTACAATTACCTCTGTATGACCTTAATCTTGCACAGTATGCAGAAAGAAGCAAAAGCACACTACCAGCTATTACTGCTAAGAATAGGTACTATGTATAATCTCTATTACGAAGGTTATAAAAGTCAACATTTTCTAGCTACGGTTCCCTCAAGGGATTTCACACCTTTAAAACAGCAGCAAAGTCTAGGTGCGAAGCGGCTATGAAGAGAGTGCAGATCCTAACGCAACCCACACAAGGGTGAGGAGACTCCTCAGGTCCCTGTTTCCTGATGCCAAGCAGAAGAGATGGCAACACTGCACTCTCCGTAAAAGGCAGGAGTTAGCTTTTTCTGCTTTCCTTTTCCTTTTCCTTCTTGTTTGTACCAAGGCTTGTAGTGGCAGGACAAGGTTTAATGGTTTTGAACTGAAATAGGGTAGATTTAGATTAGACATAAGGAAGAAATTTTTTACTCTGAGGGTGGTGAGACACTAGAGCAGGTTGCCCAGAGGAGTCCATCCTTGGAAGTATTCGAGGTCAGGGTGGCTGGGGCTTTGAACCACCTGGTCTAATGAAAGAAGTCCCTGCCCATGTCAGGGACATCCAAGACATGTCCCTGTCTGACTGGGCAGGGCAAGAGGACAGGGCATCCAAGGAGCAAATAACTAAAACCTAAAAGACTGATTTACTAAATGAATAAGGAAAATTTACACCAGAATCAGCAAAATTTTCTCTTTAGCTTAACATTTTACCTCATTTCTGCCAGTGTTCGTGTCATTTAGAAAGTTGGTGTTGTATTGTAGTGGTTTCTTTTGTCTCCCAGTTATGCTAATCGGAGTTCCATGCATAAATGAAGAATATAATACATTAGTAAAGCTGGATAGTATCTCAGATTGTTCTGAAAAGTAAAAAACCAAGACATTAAGGTGATCTGTCCTAACATATGTTATTTCAATATTTTATGAGGAAAGAAGTTACAAAAACAGGCAACAGGTGAGTAACAGGTGAGAAAATGAAAAACAGTTGTTCTCCACTTGAGATACCCATCAGACTCAAGTACCATTAACTCTGATATCCTTTAGGAAACAAATACAGATTTACAGCATGGGTCAAATACAGGAAATTAAATTGTTTGAATGCTTGTATATAGGGGTTCATGAAAATGATTCCTTTTTTCTTTCCATAAGGACAAATATCTGGTATTTGTAATATACTGATATCTGTAAGAAAACGTTACATTACAAATTTTAAAATGTTTGCTAAACCTTGGTACAAATGCATTTCTTTTTCAAGTTCCAAAAATATATTTCAACAGATTTGAAGCAGCTCAAGCCGGAAGCATCGCACTGAAATACAGACAACGTAGAAACTGAACACAGTTTCTTTGACTACTAAATAAGCAGTTCAAGTACAAGAAACTCTTACATTACACAGAAAACATACTGGAAAACACAAGGATATACTGAAAATAAATATCTAAAAAAAATTATATACATACAAGCCATTACACTTTTAAGTTCACATTTGATGTAACATGACTCTTAAGTGAAAAGAGTTCAAGCATGTCCTTGTCAGACCCTAGTTAAAATATTGTTGGCTAGACAACAGCAACAGCAAATCCTTTACAGAGAAAGCTAGGATAAGGCAGTGAAAGAATCTACACTAAATACAATGTTCAGGCCTCTCTCTGCCTTTCACATTCTTCTACAAAGCTTTTGAAGGTCAACAAGGACCTACAGGCTTAAGAGACTCTCGCTATTCTAACACATGGCTAATGGACTATCTGTTCCATCTTATAATGCTAGGGTCTGTTGAGTTACATACAACTCTGAAGGTTTTTCAGGAGCTAATATAGAGTGAAAGAGGGGCAAAAGCCCCAGGTTTTATTTTAAAGGTGCTAGGTGTCATTCTAAGTTGTTGCACTTCCACCTCAGAAGCCTGGGTCTAATCGCAGAGAGGTGAATAATAAAATAGATTTTAGCCTTTCAATCTGCTAAACAATTACAGTCCTTATCAATTACTACATGGTTTTCAAAAATTGTCCATATCCTCTTTTTATAAGAGAACCACGTATCAGAAAGATCTATTTTTAACAGAGGTGTTTCTGAAAAGGTTCACAATCACTTGCCTCCTGTTTGGCTTAGTCTTCTGTTTCATTATTTCCATTTAAGAGAGAAGGTGTTTCAAGAAGTCAATCAGAACATTAGGTAATGGTAAATCATATTTCATTTTCCAAAAAAAATATTTCAGATTATTTGTAGGATATGAATTGAAACTGGATATTAAATTGCAATGATACTCATAAAAAGTAAGAAACAAGGCATCTCATTTAATCCTTGTTTAATGACATGTACTGTTTATTGGACAAATAATACCTTTCATGTATTTTTCCTTTGCATTAATTTAGTATATTTGTTGCAGAATCCCTTGGATATTTCTTTATATTTCATTAAGATATTTGCAAATATGATAATTAGAAAATAAGTTTCATTCCCCTTAGTTTTCCAGACCACAGGTAACATTCTTACTTTTCAGCTTCTGAGACAGATGATTGACAATTATATTGTTTTTGCTTTACCCTGTCTCCCGTTTTATTATTTTCAGAAAATATTGCATATATTTGTTAGAATTCCAGAACTGTAAAATCGTGCCTCATCTGAATTAGAAATATTTACCTTTAGGGTGCTATTTAAATTCTGCCTCTCTTGATCTTATTTCTAAGTTTCTTGTTCTTCTAGAGAAGGGATTTAATGTCCCTTAAAATTATCATCTAGATCCATGTATGAGCAATGAGGGCATCTTCAGAGATGATGGACATCCTATAGCTCTTGCGAAAAACAGCAGGATTTGCAGGCCATAAGCATCCCTAGTAAGCAGATGGGTGTTCAACATGAGGCTTTTCAGCCTGTGAACTTTGGTCAGTGTTTTCCCATTACCTGATAATACTCTAGGTTGCAAGAGAGTGACAGAAAGAATGGGATACCAAGTAAGTCTGGCAATATTTTACTCATTCTCCATTAGAATTTGATGAAGTGAAAGAACTTCTGACCAATTTCTTCCTTTGAATCCCCAGGCCCTGCATAGCCGAGCCTTTTACCTCTGCCACCTGCAGAAATCAAACCAGAGTCTTGTGATGAGTGATACCCAGCTGAGCTGGTTCCTTCTGTTTCATAAGAATAGGGAGTAAAAAGAAACCCAGCCTTCTTCTGTACCTTAGCCTGTGCTTTTGCTGGTTTGATATTTGTTCCTTTTTGGGTACTGTGAAAAGAAATATTCATAAACAGCCTTACATCCTATACTTCACTAAAACAAGAATGATACTGAGACGGAAAGTCAGAGAACATGAACAAAACTGAATAAGCACAGACCGCTTTGAACTGTGTTTCATCATCAGAAAAAAAAAGAAAGAGGAAGGACAAGGAAGCCATCAGTAGAAAGGAAATGCTAAAAAGTCTATATATTATTTTGAATTGCCTCAATAATGTGTCATAATTGCAGAGACAACCTTGAAGAATGAATACAGGAGAATCATAAAGATATCCATGAATGAAAACCAGGAAGACCAATCAAAAAGCCAAGGAAAGTTCCTTTTATTTCTCCATTAGCTATAGCCCAGATAGGGTATTAGAACAAGAATAACACCACAAGAAATTTACAAAGGGCAGAACAAAACGAACATCTTTAGCAGCAGCTGTCCTCTTATCTCAAATTCCTCTGAAACAATCCAACAATAGGTGGGTTTCAATTTCAGGCCATGAAACCTGGCAGTGTAATACGCCGCAGTAAGTCTCAGGACTCACTGCACCAATGTACACATATACGCGTCTTCCTCAGAAGAGCCAGACCACCTCAGCTCAAGGCAATAATGCTGCCATCAGCAGTATTTATCACTATGGTTTAGTCACTCTCTAACATAAGATTTAATTGAGCCACAGAGCATTGTGTTGCGGCAATTAGAGAAAACCTTGGGCGGTGGTATAAGACACGAAGCTGAAGGCCAAGTGACTACCAGCTCTTGAAAGATACAGTTGAAAAAATAGTATACATGCAGAAACGCACTGTCCTAGAGTCTTTTATTGTTATTATGAAATAGAATATCTGAGCCTGAGAAAGAGACAGACTGATGCAACCATGCTCTGCCCTCCCTGAGACAGAAAAAGGAACAGCCACCAGAAAAAAACTCACGATCAAGGGTATCCTGTATCCTCCCCCCTCCAGGCTGAAGGCAGTAGCTTAAAGAAAAGGAGTGAATGGAAGCAAGTCCAAACTCAAGGTGGCAGGCGAACCCCCTCCTTGCCCACCCTGCTTTCTCAGCTGCCTCTGTACAACAGGTACATGAAAAATAAAGGGAGGACTAAGGTGAATATCCATCCTTTATTGGATGCAGAGGGAAACACAGTGACAAACGATGAGGAAAAGGCTGAGGTACTTAATGCCTTTTTTGCCTCAGTCATTAATAGTAAGACCAGCTGTTCTCAGGGTACCCAGCCCCTGAGCTGGAAGACAGGGACAGGGAGCAGAATGAAGCCCCCAGCCAAGGAAAAATGTTTGGTGACCTGCTACATCACTTAGATGCACACAAGTCTAGGGGGCCAGTTGAGATCCACCCAAGGTTTCTGAGGGACCTGGCAGAATTGCTCACCAAACCACTTTCCATCATCTGCCATCAGCCCTGGCAAACCAGGGAGGTCACACTTGACTGGAGGTTAGCAAATATGATGCCCATCTACAAGAAGGGCCATCAGGAGGATCCAGGTAGCTACAGGCCTGTCAGTCTGACCTTGGTGCCAGTGAAGGTTATGAAGCAGATCATCTAGAGTGCTGTCACTTGGCACATACAGGACAAGCAGGTGATCAGGCCCAGAAAGAGTGGCTTTATGAAGGGCAGGTCCTGCTTGGCTAGCCTGATCTCCTTCTATAACAAGGTGACCTGCTTAGTGGATGAGAGAAAGGCTGTGGATATTGTCTGCTTAGACTTTAATAAAGCCTTTGATGCCAATTCCCACAGCATTCTCCTGGAGGAACTGGATGGTCATGGCTTGGACAGGTGTACACTTCACTGGGTAAAAACTGGCTGTATGGCCAGGCCCAAAGAGTGGTGGTGAATGGAGTTAAATCCAGTTGGTGTCTGGTCGCAAGTGGTGTTTCCCAGGGCTTGGTATTGAGGCCAGTTCTGTTTAATATCTTTATCAATGATCTGGATGGGGCCATCGAGTGCACCCTCAGTAAGTTTGCATACGACACTGAGTTGGGCAGGAGTGTTGATCTGCTTGAGGGTAGGAAGGATCTACAGAGGGATCTGGACAAGCTGGATCGATGGGCCGAGGTCAATGGTATGAGGTTCAACAAGGCCAAGTGCCGGGTCCTGCACTTGGGTCACAACAACCCCACGCAGCTCTACAGGCTTGGGGAAGAGTGGCTGGAGAGCTGCCTGGCAGAAAAGGACCTGAGAGTGTTGGTTGACAGCCAACATATACATATGAGCCAGTAGTGTGCCCAGGTGGCCAAGAAGGTTGAGAGCATCCTGGCCTGTATCAGGAATACTGTGGCCAGCAGGACTAGGGAAGTTATTGTCCCCCTGTACTTGGCACTGGTGAGGCACCACCTTGAGTACTGTGTCTGGTTTTGGGCCCCTCACTATAAGAAAGACATTGAGGTGCCAGAACATGTCCAGACAAGGGAAACAAAGCTGGTGAGGGTTCTGGAGAACAAGTCTTATGAGGAGCGGCTGAGGGAACGGGGGCTGTTTAGCCTGGAGAAAAGGAGGCTGAGGGCTGACCTTATCGCTCTCTACAACTACCTGAAAGGAGGGTGTAGAGAGGTGGGGGTCGGTCTCTTCTCCCAAGTAACAAGCAATAGGACAAGAGGAAATAGCCTCAAGTTGTTCCAGAGGAGATTTAGACTGGATATTAGGAAAAATGTCTTCACAGAAAGGGTTATCAAGCATTGGAACAGGCTGCCCAGGGAAGTGGTTGAGGCACTGTCCCTGGAGGTATTAGTTGTATAGATGTGGTGCTGAGGGACATGGTTTAGTGATGAACATGTCAGTTCTAGGTTAATGGTTGGACTCGATGATCTTAAAGGTCTTTTCCAACCCAAATGATTCTAATGTACAAAAGAAAACAAACATGAATGCAGAAGAAGGTATATACTGAGGATTACAGTCATAGGCAAAAAATGAATATTAATGAAAAGTTCCCCAAACCTCTCTAACTCTGTTTTCTGAGCTATGGGGTAAGAGTCTTCACACAGACAGTTCTCACGTAACAGTGACAGTACCTTCCAGGCAGGTGATCAGTGGTAATTTGCTGCCTTGGGCAACAGGGTTTTCCCTTTTCCCCTCCTGGCTTTGTTCACAGCATCAACTGCAGTAATCCAGGAGGGATGTCCATCCCGAAGTGAGACTGTAGAGCTACACCAACCCACAGCTGAGTTTTGGGGGCACAGAGTTAGTAACTTGGAGCTATGGGGGGAATGAAGTGAGGTAGAGTCTTTGAGGTAAGTGGAAAGAAACCTTGTGGGGAAAATAAGAGCTAGGTACTTGGCATAACACTTTGGTGTTGGGTTAGAGCTAACACGCAGTAGGAGAGTCCAGCTCCTCCACATATCGGGCTTTGGCAAAGTGAGTGCTCTAAGGCTATCGTACCATTTTAAATGAAGGTAGAATGACCATGTGTTACCTCTCCGTGGCCAAGGAGGATGTAGAAAGACATGCAAGCTTGGTTGCTTTTTTTTTTTCTTAATAAAGGATAAGTATTTAGAACTTCAGAAAAACAGAAGGAATTGAAATAATCAGAAGCAAAGAAAGAAGAATGATGGATGATAACTCATAGGATAATTCAGGTTGGAAGGGACCTCAGGAGGTGTCTAGTCCAGCCTCCTGCTCACAGCAGGGTCAGCCCCAAGAACAGATCACATTGCTCAGGGCTGTGTCCTGTCAGGTCTTGAAAACTTCCACGGAGACTGTACACCGTCTCCCAGCAACACAGAAGTCTGCCTCTTAAGCAGTTCACTTGTTTGATATTATATCACCAAAGGAAACTTTGGTCGTGCCATACTCTGAAAAACACTGATTTCACACCCTAAGGTACTGCTTAAGCTACATTCAGATCTTCTAAAAGGTGCGTGACTGCACGTGCACGTGCATATGCATGTGTGTATGTGTGTGTGCAGAGACTGGCAAAGGAAAACAGAAAATGTTCTGAACCATTCAAATGTTGTAGTGTTGTGCTAGAAGGCCATCTCTTACAAATATTGTGTTAAACGAAATAGTCTTCGTATCACTGAATTAACGTAGACGTATAAAGAACAGCATTGAAAAATCAAATCACATCAACCTAAAGGCTAGACAGGGAAGTTCATGAGAATGCTAGGGCCACACAATATCACAGCAACAGCTTTGTTTTTACTTATCCCGTTCTTTACGCAGCTCTACTGGAACGTTTCTGCAATTTAATGCTACTCCTTAGAAACTCCATATTTGTTTTATTAGGACCAAGTTCAGCCTGTAGTTGGGGGAAATAAATATTATGTTTCTTTTGCTTCTTATTAGACATCCGAAGGAGACATAAAAACCTAAGCAGAAGACGATATCTGATTTATTTCAGGAAAATATGAAGGAGTTAAGTGTCAGCATCAAGATTCTGATTCTCAGTTTTTAGAATCTTATTATGTGATTTTTCTGTTTCTAGTCCATGCAGAACAAGACTGGTCACCACTTCTCAGCATCTGCTAAAGAAATATTTATAAGGAGAGAGGCTGGTAGGAAGAACCTGCAAATACAAAACTTACTAGGCTTTTGAAGAAAGATATAGAGTGCAAAACACCAATTCCTGAGTCTCTTGTTTAAACATATCTCTAAAAAGAAAAGTAAAAAATGCCACTCTACAATGTTATTCAGCAGATGCTGCGTAACCTACTTCTGTGTCTTCTGTTAAGAAAATTATTCAGTAGTGCCTCAGTGTACGTAACAGTCAGGTCACCACGCATGAACACAGAAGACTGAGGTGAATAAGGAGCCCTTTGGTTGGCCAATTGTGACATTAAATGACAACTGCATGACAACTATATGTTCTTAAGGATTGGTTGGGTTTGTTTTAATGACAATGATAGTGAACTGGTGTCATTTGAATATAAGAGATGGAAGAGATAAACTTAAAAGAGACTGAATTCAGCTATATGCAGCTGCCAAAAGGAAACAGGAAACAGTGCTTTAAAGTGTTAAGGGACCAGACTAGGGATTTTTATTTTTCACTGTAAAAAGCCAGTGAAAGTTATTAACACATTGCAAGAAGTTGTGATCCTTCCCTGAAACTCATTTCGCTTTGAACAACCCAACACATTCCTACTTCAGAGCGGTTAAAAGATAGAAGACAGACAGATTTTTCTTTTCCAGATACCAGACAGAAGTCCACTAAGAACCTCGTTTCCATTAGGGGTAAAAAAAATCCAACCTTCTCCCTTCTGTTCAGAAGCTTAAAGATTGTTTTGTTTCCAGTTCAGGTTCTGAACTGAGATTTCCAGCAGCCTCTTGAATGGAATCAGGGATTTTAATGAGCTCCTGTTCTGTGTCTGGAAAGGATCAGACTATTTGCCTTCTATTCTCTAAACATTTTGAACAACATTAAAGTTTGTTTTAGATCAGACTAATTTTTCTGTTTTGAAATGTTTAGACATTTCTTTCTCCAGTCTTGTATGAAAAGGTAATTTTAGCACACTATGGCTGTGTCCCAGGCCACTTTAAAGGCTGAAAGTAATGGTAGTGAGACCCAGAGGAGTAATTATGGGCACGCTAAGAAGAAAATGCCAACATGCAGATATGTGTTAGAGGAGAGAAAGGAGGGTCTGGAGAGAGAAAGAAGTGTCAGATTTACTAAAAAGAATTAGGATGAGAAGGTAATCTGTCTGGTAATGAGCTGGTAAAGTAATCAACCTACACATTCTCACCAAAGATGACATGAAATGTACTATAAATTTGGATTGCTGGAGGAAAAGTAAAAGTCATGGACTTTTTTGGATGGGGGAGAAAGAGAAGTGTGTGGTTTGGAGTAGGAGGGGTTCCGGAGTTCCAAACACACATTTGAACTTTGGGGTGCTTTTTTAAAGTGAACCTCATCTCGAAACACACAAAGGTCTTACCCAACCTTAAGCAAAAATGTCGTGAAAAGTCAGTGCCCTCTTAACACCTGTCAGAAGATGGAAGAAAAGCCCTTCAGAAATATTGTAAATTTTCACTCAAAATCAGTTAGATAACACAAATTTTCATTATTGTTTTGACACTTCCCAAATATTTTATTAATCTCCAACAAATACTTTGCATGCAGTGTGCTGGAGCATTTTGTTCCTTCTTTAAAGTTTTCAAAATACACTCTAATTCCTTACGTACATTTTGAAATACAGGAAGTTTCGAATTGTGTTCAGTGCTAATGTTTAACTCAAGATCCACACTCACATTCTAAAATATTCAACTTCTCCATGAAGTTATGCAGGTTGTGTCTGCATTAATGTTTTGGTTTGACCACTAATCTAGTTTTGAAATAAAACTCCTGAATATCGCCATGAACTGAAGGTTGCTTTACTTCACAGAGTCATTTTGATGAATGAGCTGGATTCTTTTCGGAGAACTCTGGTGTGCACAAAGTATGATCCGGTCACTGACAGAAGCGCCAGCGGTTGCTTCTCTGAACAACATTCAACTATATGCTTGTTTGGGATATCCAGACCAGGGGACAAGGTTAAATCTTGTGTGAAGTAGAACTCCTGAAATGTGTATAACCAGCGTGAGGACCTCATCATCACTTGCTTTGGCTTACTGATCTACACCGGTTGTGCTAAATGACTTGCTAATGCAAACATAACCACTGACCACTATATGAAGACATCAGCTCTGTTCAGATTAGAGATTGGCAGAGGCTGGCAGGGAATGTAACCTGTGAACAGGCACAAAGTGCTGGAGTGTTTGTTCTTATCTTTTATAATATCAGTCACTAGTGTAGACCTTTATATAAGCAAAACAGATTATTTTTGTTTTGTACTTGGTTTAGCATGAAAAATGCTTAGTGTTCCAGTATGCGGATCTCATTTGAAACTGCAGTGGAAAGACTCACCATTCCACAAATATTTTTTGACATATTTGAAAGTTTCTCCTTCCAAATTAAGATTAGCTCATGTCAGGGGCTTTTGATGAAAACTGAGAAGAATGCACCTAATAACCTCACGGTTGGGGAAAGAGGCTTACTTTCTCATGTTATTGATCTGAAGCAGAGACTTGAATCTGGTTTATCATTTCCCAGTGTTAAACCTGGGCCAGTCCAAGGCTGTCTCAGTCCTTGTCTATACGGCAGCATTAGGAAGCACTTCCCTCTGCCCACATCTGTCTGTCTTTGCCCAAACTGCTCCTTAACTCTGTCACTGTAAAATCCAGAGCAACACCAGGTTTCAGTAGAAAGAAACCACAGTTGCTTATCCCAGAAAGGAGCTGTGAAACCATCCAAGTACATATTTGTCTGAAAGATCAAGGACATGAGATTCCTGGCATATCTCAAGACAAGTGACGACACAGTCAGACCATTTTCTGTTGCGATTGTTCTGAAGCTTAATCTCCAGTGCCTCAGTCTTCTCCAGGTGTACATCTTCCAAATTAGATACTGGTTTTTGCTTCTTTATGCTTGTGGCTGTTAATGCAAAGCAGCTTTTGGGATCTCATGTTCTCAAATTTGGCCATATACAATCGGGCCAATCCTTTTTATTCATCCTTGGGCTAACAAGGCCTGAAAAGCACCTCTGCACAGTTTCTCACCTATTATTTCAGAAAGAGCCATCAACGGTGAGTTTCTACACTCTTTTCTGAAGGTTGAATGATAAATGCTTCGTGTCAGTGTATCAGTAGCTGTTATCTAAGCAGTGACACAAAAGTGAAAACACTTTTGTAAGGGTGAGCAACTTTCAGTTCTTTCTACTCCGCAAGATCGTGAAAGCAAAGCAAACCTCTTCCCTCTGCAGTTTTATATCGAAGTAAAGCCTGTTCTTTGGGAATCATTGCAGGTGGGAATTGAGGCAGTGTGAGCTGCAAATAACTTGAGCCCTTTAATAACTTTAATACTTGGGCAACCTGTTGGTCTGAAAGTTCGGGGACTAAAACCTGAATGCTCCTATTGTTATGTCTCAAAATGTTCAACATTCTTGTGAAGCCTTACCCTGAAGAGAGACGAGAGCCAAATATATTCATTTTAGAGTCATTCAACTGGATTTGGAGGGAGAGTGATCCCCTCTGTTCAGAGACTTTAAATGGGAAGAGTGAATTCACCAAAGAAGCTAAAAATCCAGAAGAACAAAGGGTAGCTCCATGTTAGCAATGAGGAGGAAATCAGAAGCATGAAATAGCAATGTCTCGAGTAGTTGCAGGGATAGTTTGAAGAACTCAAGGCCAAAGGCTACATTTAATTTATTTTTTGGATTAAATTTCTTGTTATTGTCCAAGAGTCATTGTAAGCCCCCATGAAGCCAAGCGGCATCAATTTGGCATTCTTTACCTGTTTTCCTAGCTTTTTTCTTCTTTCAGGCTCTTTCCTTCTGAGAGGGCAGGGGTTTTGCCAGTTTTGAGGGAATGACAAATCAGTGCTATGCCCCTAGGTCATGAACATACTGAAACTTCACAGTGATCCTGCCACTGCTGCATTTTCAATTCCAAATATACCAAACAAGTGCAACTGCTGCACTCGTAACACCTTTGCTGCAAATCTACATAGATTTATCCATGTATGTTTAAATCCAGGGGCACTTGAAACATGAGGTCTTCCATCTAAGTGATTTTCCCTTCGGTTTGCAAACTTCAGTTCCTTCTCTGAGTATACTTTGCCTGGTATTTCTCAGCTTCTTCATATTCCCAGTTAACTTTGAAACAAAAACAACCTTGTCATCCATCCAGAAATTCAAACACATTCTTAACCTCAACATCTCCTCATACACTTCAGTAGAATATATTGCTTTACTTTCAAGAACCCTGATTGATATGGTTATTAGGTTCATGTAACTGTGCAAGAAAAACATTATATACTCAGGGAGAGAGATTCAATTGTCATCAGCAGTTCCATTTTTCTGGGCAGGCAGAAATTTTGAGATCAAATGTTGCATCTCTTTTCTTTGTCTCACAGCAGAAAGTATGACTTGGTAGACCTTTCATTCTTCAGAAGTGAGTCGGTGCCTGAAACAAGAAGCGGCCATTGAATCTGAACTCCTACAAGAGGCTACGGCGCACTGGAGCACTTGGCGCTCCACAGATTTCTAAAGCCAGAGGGGGTGACTGTGATTACCTGATTTGATGGTCTCTACAATACGAGTCGCAGGTCTTGTTTTAATTTCTTTCCTGAGGTTCACTAAGAGCTGAAACACTCTGGGGCTTGGGTCGCTTGGTTTTTGTAAACAAGCAAATGAACAAAACCCAAATAATAAAGCACTCTGCAGAAAACATATTTTTTTTTTTTTTTTTTTTTAATGAAGAATTTAATTTTTCAGTTTTAACAGGGAAGGCTCAATTGCACATTCAACCTCCAGTACATATCTCAGTATGAGAAAGAGAAACACACCCTAATCTTTTTGTTGTGCTTTTAGAAGATGTAGGATAACATCTCTGGGATTCTAGACTCTGAGACGTCCATGGAGCTTCAGAAGGAGGACACTGCCAGGATTTCAGGAGGCTTCATCAATATTTGGGACAGTTGACAACTCTGCCAAAAAGATGAAAAATAAACTAAAACAAAGGTCTAAATGAGATGGAGAAAAAAGGGGAAGAAAGAAGGGGAGGAAATTTGGGGATTCTTGCATTGCAAGATCAGGGATTGTTTTATTTTTGCCCTTCATTTGTTCAGATGTTTTTGAATAATCAAGCTTCTGTCGAGGGATAATCATTCAACAGTCATCAGTGCCCCTATGTGTTGTAATCAGCAACTGATAGACACATGTGAACCACATTTTGAATACTATAAGTCAAAACTTGGAGACTGTGTTCAAACCCTACCACAATTTCTGAAAGGTGAGACCTGGATTTTATTTCTAATATACCAGATCATATGTATGTGAAAGCGTGAATGAGAGATTTTTTCTCAGAATGGAATAAATCTAATATTTTGCTGAAAAATTAAAATTTTCCCTAGTAACAGGTACAAAATTCAATACCTAGATAACAAAACAGTTATTTTTATTAGTTTCAACATTCATTCGCGAACAGAAAATAGTATTGACAAATTATAATTTAGGGTTTCTCTTTTAATGCAGTAGCCAAATGAGACATTGCCTTTCCTTTACATACTGCTCTTAAAGGGGAACTCAAAAGCCTGCAGAATTAGGTCGAAGCTGTAATGGCAAGGCAGGAAATCAATCAATGCAGAAAATTTATTTTTTGGTGAATCTATTCATTGAAGTTATGGTTTTTTAACTGGTCCTAGCTTGGAAGTGCTAACCCAGGATGAAATCATTAGCCTTAACATAGATACTGGTAACTCTAGGCTATGTACTTAGTGGATGCAAATAAAGATGCACGTAAGTAGCCAATTATCTGAGGAAATGAACCATTAATGGATTAATGTAATTGGAATACATTCTTTTATCAAGAGAGACATTCACTTAAAGTGGTACTGTATTTGCTTTACACATGACTTGTTGCATATCTAATGCAACATATTATCACATATTCCAAAACAGCGACATCCCAGAAGGAGTCAAACCCGAGAAAAAAGCCAGACAGAAATAGAGACAAGCCTGACAAAGTAACCCCCTCTTTCCTCCGCAGCCCACAAATATTGTGATGCATCGTTTACGTGAGCTCTATTCCAGACAAAAAGCCAGAGGTAAGACAACAGTGCACCTGCAGCTTATTGTTTGCTAATCTTCCTTTACAGAAACGGTTAGTTTGTATCATGGGTTTTAGCAGTGCCATGATGCATTTACTGCATACAATGATTTGATAATGGGAAGCATTTCTCAGAGATTTTTCCAACTACGTGTCATTTCCTATAACAAAAAAGTACAAAGAAGTGTACCGTCATTGAAAGGGCAAGTATTCCCCATGAAAAAATCCAAACCATTTCTCATCTTTTCTCCCTTTTCATGCCAGGGTTATTTTGAGGGGGAGAAGGAGAATAAAAGTATTTCTGTGAACATGATGGTAACCTTTGTCTGGTTTTTTGGTACTCGAAAAATGCTCGAAATAGATTCTATTTAACACTGTGAGTGAAATGTAGTAAAATTTTAACAGAGAAACTATGAGGAAATCAAAGTCCTTGACAAGTGTAATAGGAAAAAAACTACATAAAGCTATCTTTATATAGATAAAAGAGAACAGGAGAAGGGAAGGAAATGCAGATGGCCATGGTTATTAGTCTCAGAGCATGGAGAATGGATGTAGCTCTAAATACTTAGCTTTCCTGTCTTTCAGAAACTTCTGGAAAATATCAGTAAGAAATACCTTAAATAGTATGGTTTTATGCAGAACTCTTGTGTACAGATATTGGTACCAATAGAATACATTATGTTACATTTGTAACAGACATTATATTACTACCTTGTATATTAATAGAATCTGAATTCACGGCCTAGTATGAATTGACAGATACATAGCAAAGTTAGGTACCTTACCTTGGTAGGTTGTTTTCCGCCCCCCCCCCCCCTTGTATGGGCATGGAATTTGGTTCAAGATTAAATCTGAATACCTTTTCAGTAACTTTTTGCATAGAAGCACTACCGCTCCCTCGCAGCTGGAGACCAATGGAGATCTCAAGGAAATCGAGTTGTTTATACGTGGGCAAATGAACTGACCCTTAGACAATCCTGTCGGTAGAAAGTAGGGAGCTCCTCAGCTGCTCTAGAGTTAACCATCATCTAGGTGTGGACTTCAGCTACGCATGGACATTTTGTGTCACCTCGTGCGCAGCTGGATGTCCTGCCTAGCTTCCATTTGTCTTTTGTCCTTCTAGGTGAACGTTTAAAACCAAGACTTAAATTTTCATCAGTGCACTGTATTTATGAAGAATTTGTATGCTTCTTTGCATATAAATGAGTGGAAATCTGGGGGGAAACACAGCAGAATTCATACTTACATCATTATAAAAAAAGACAATTTCATACCACGTTGATGCAAATTTAGAAAGTATTATTCAAGTTTAGAATGAAAGTAATTTAAATATGTCATTTCAGGACACATATTCTTTGATCTAAGGATTGGGACTGATTTTCTATCAATCGTATTCATCGTTTTCTTTCTATATCCAACTATCTAAATCTATCTTATATATTGTAAATACATATGCGATATTCAGAATCGTTATTTAGATGAGTAAGTTTTGAGGAGTTATCACATTTTTATGACTCTTGGTTAAAAAAAGTTGATATATTTTATAAGCGACATGTGATTGCTTTCCAGGGAAAATTACTTTACAGTTTAATTTTTTTTCTGACATTTTCCCCAATAAATAATCAGCTGGTTTCCAACAAGACAACACACAGTCTGAACCCTGAGCCTGGAGGTTAAGGCACCATCCATTTATCTTTGTCCACATAATGTGAATTATTGGTTACTTGCTTTTCATTGTAACTGTGTTATTGGAAAATTATATTCCAAGATATATTTAATGTATTTTACTTAATCTCTGCTCACATTTGATTTGCTAAATTCCATGCCTAGTGTTTTGCCTTATTCTGTTGACAAAGCACAGGCTTCAGATTTTACTGAAAAGCTGCTGTAGCTCAATATGGCTGTTGCTCTTGACATTTACACACATCCCAACTTTATTTATATTGCAGCAAAGTACCTAACTTGTGAAAAGAAGAATGCACATTCAGCAACTTACACAGTTCCAGCCACAGGACTGTTTTACTGTCTCTTGAATAATTAGCAACGTGAATGCAGATAGAATATACAGTAACTTGCCTGACTTTGGGGTAGAAAAAAAAAGATTAGAATGACAAATAGTCAGACTCCAGGGTCAAATGCTTTGCCAGTAGTTGCATATGTTTATGCCAAAATACATAAAGAAATGTCACTTCAGCACATGAATGATGACAAACACTCCAAGTGGGACTGCACTTCATCAATCATTTCAAACGCACAGATTGGGTTTACCTATATAAACAAAAGCAATAAAACTACTCAAAGCCTCACCTTAAACTATTCAGGCATGACATAAACAGTGTTACCGCACAGTCAATCCCCGTTTTACTTGAGAGGCAGTCAGAAAGCAAGCGACAAACTGATTTATTAAGATTAATAAAGCATGCCCTTAATAAAAATAAAGCCAGCTAATATTTTGCATAAACATGGGAATCTTGTTTGGGGCTAGAACAGAACAGCACGCATGAGGAACGGGGAAGGTGATTAAGAAATCTTTTTGCGCCGTTTGTCCAGCACTACTCAGAAGACTTGAGGAGGTTTTAATCAATAGAGGAGGTTTAGGGCACAGACATTTTCTGCAGACCCAAAGTGCAAGTCTTAGAAAATAAAAAAAGCCGGTTCTCTTGGAAAAAAAAAAAAAGAAGAAAAAGAAAAAGAAGGTGACTCAGAGGAAGGGCTCTAAGTCAGCAAAACACTGACGGGGCCCTCTCTGACTCTGTCCCCTGGGTCTCATCAAAACCCCACTGAAGTCAGTGGGAATCTTTCTGTTGACTTCAATGAGATTTGGAGCAAACCCCCTGTGAGGGAAATTTAATTGAATTCCTTAGTATCGATCTCTTCACTTCAGTTGCTCATTTAGCCTTTTTCTTAAATCTGCACCTGCTTTTGGAAGGGAAGGGAAGGGAAGGGAAGGGAAGGGAAGGGAAGGGAAGGGAAGGGAAGGGAAGGGAAGGGAAGGGAAGGGAAGGGAAGGGAAGGGAAGGGAAGGGAAGGGAAGGGAAGGGAAGGGAAGGGAAGGGAAGGGAAGGGAAGGGAAGGGAAGGGAAGGGAAGGGAAGGGAAGGGAAGGGAAGGGAAGGGAAGGGAGGTCTTTAAGTTTTAAATCATTCCAGCAAATGTTTTACATAAATATAATCATAAAAGATTCCTAAAACATTATAAATATCCAATTAATATCTCTAGGATAGGTTAAACAACTTTAACTGCTATTTTCTAATCCCTTCCAAGCACAAGAAAGTGAGTTCCATGTCACGTTTTCTTACACTTTCATCAGCTTTCACCTATCTGCGTTTCACTGTTTCTTTAATTACTGTGTGGCAGAATCCTAGGTTTAAACTAAGTTTTTCCATTTCTTCCTCTGTAGCCAGTCACTGAAGTGTTACATGACCTTGCACACAAACTATTTCCTTAGCCTAATCTAGGCAGAATTAGGAAATAATCAAAACAGGCTATATTATATGTAGAAGGGTCTCCTTGGTTCAGGAGATGCTGACACAGAAGTTTTCTAGCCACTTACCCTAAACCAAATATTCATCACCCACCAGAGACTATCCAACTATACCACAAGCACAGAAAGGCAAGTCAATCTAACTCACATTTGCAATTTTTTTATTGATGCTCCAGCCCTTCAAAGCTAAGGAAAAGGGAAGTGATCTCAAATCTTGTTTTCCTTGCAGTTATTCTTTTTTTTTGCTATGTCACTTCCTTACCCAGGATTGTTTGTCATCTTCATCTCATGTAGAATAACTGTCTCTATATGCCCATCCTGCTCCTTGCTTCTGAACTCTCAGACCTCTGTTGCTTCTTCAGCACAGCTCCAGCAGAGTTCATCACCCCGGGTTTTGTGTCATGTCCATTCCTCGCCTGTTTTGTTGGGAGTATGCCACTGCCTAGGAAACAATACACAAGGCAAGGGTCGAAAAACCGAAAAAATCTTCTCATAAGTTTCTACCCTCAATTTGCCAGTCAAACAGACTGTTTGCTTAATAAAGACCCTGCTTCACTGTAGTGTCTGAAAGATTTGTCCTCAACCCCAGCATATTCAAGATTTCACTTCTGAATGTTAAGACTTCTTTAAACCAATAAATGATGCTTGTTTTTTGATGTTTATCCATAACTACTTCTTAACCTGTTGTCAAGCCATAGAGTACAGCACATTATTTTCTGCTCATCTTTGACATTCTTCCTTGAAAATGACAGACATTGATGGAATGAAACTTAATGTTTAAGCTATAAACGGATGAATAATCCTTGCTGGATCCTGGAGAACCGAGTTAGTCATCGGGCAATATTTATGGGCAGCCCACAATGAAGTTGTTGGGTCACCTCACACAAGATAGTTAGCTCCACCATAATGACATGAAGACAGTAACACAACCTCCTGGCATCTCAGAAAAATTCTCAGCACATCTCATTGATCAATAAGATACTGTGGTAAGCCTCTAAGTATGCCCTTATTTTACAAATAGGAAGACTTGGAGGATCTAGTGCCTACCCTTAAGGTCACAGAGTGTTTGTAAACAGCTGGACGTCTTGGAAAGGAAGATGCTTCATAGATGCTTCCTTCGACCTCTGTATTCAGTTTCTCTCCTGTCAGAAGCAGAATTATGCCACTAGAATAGCTGTGTTCGGTTTGAGTGGTCTTCATTCAATAGCAGTGGTGGGAGTTATGAATGCAGAGAAAAAAAAGAGATTTAAAACACTGACTGCAGCAAGGTCCTCTAAGAGAATAAGAGAATTTTACCTTTCAATTTAAATGTCATTTATTCTTTTTTTTTTTAAAAAAAAAAAAAAGAAAAGCAGCTATATTTCTAGCTGGACAGAAAACTCTAGCCAGTGCTCTAGGGAATGATAACCTGTGTGAAGTATCAGGATAACAGCGTCTTTAAAACAAGGACCTCTGCCTCTTTTTTTCAGCCTCAGACTTGAATCATGAAGTTTGTGTTTTTCTCAAAAAAATGCAAGTGTATCAAACAAAATTTGTAGCTTTGCTGTAGTGCTGAGATTTGAAATAAACTAAAGACACTAAAATGCCCTGATAAGGAAAAGAAAAAGCAAATTAATACCAAAGAAACTGTTACATACAATGCAGCTACTCGCTGAAAAGAATACTTCCTTCATCCAGCTCATGCTTCAGCTAGCCTCCTTACTCAGCACCCCTCAGTTGCTGCTATATATACATTACTACTGTCCGAGGAACACCATTTATGTGGAATTTATTGTGTCTTAATTAATAGAATGAATTTTAGCAGTACTTAGTTTTTTACTAAGGTTTCAGTATTGTGAAAGAGTCCATAGGTTTCGATGAAAAAATAACTAAATCCACATTTTGTTACAATTAAATCTGAAGTTTAGATTCATCGGTCCGACAAAATGACAGTTCCACTATTAGCAAGGAATTTCTTGCACTTCTATCAGCTTAAGGAAGTTTTCGTTGACTACGATATTTGTTGTGTACGGCAAGCTCTTTGCAATAACAGGTATAAGATAAAAAGTAGTCATACCTTCGAGAGAAGTCACTGAATCTTTGTAAAGTTCTGCGACAGGTGATAGAGTATTCGGGCCTTGAAGATAAGAAGGGGAACAAGTATATAATAGTTTGCTTTAATGTAAGAAAAGTCACATGTTTCTGGTTAATGCAATAATCAGAACAATTAACCTTGGGGTGCCTTTATGTACTAGTTGAAATGCAATTAAGAGAGTGTTTTTGCACTCAAGTACTCCTAAACACAAGCATCTTCTCCAAAATGCTTTCAAAGTTACTCTTCAGCAGCACGGTTCAGGCAGTGTCACGTAACTGTGATATTAAAGCAGGGACAGACCATGAGATATGGCTTATAGGATAGAATATATAACATATATGGGGAAAATGTCTCTATAGGGATAAAACACTGCATGTAGGATGGAAAGAAACTGTTCTTCTGGAAAGAGATCTCTAACGCAGCTCTTTTGCAAGGTTTCTGGCTGCCCATAGAGAGGTTATAAGAATTGCTAAGGATTTGGTTTTATTAGAAAGCACGCTCGACGATTAGGAAAAAAGTGTGTTCGACATATCTTAATCTGCCTGTGCAAACATGCAGCATTTCTTAGAGTAATTTTAATTAGTATCATGGGAAGGGTTAGAAGGATGAACACATTGAAAAAGCAGGTGTTTAATTTCCAACCTATACTTGATCAATATAAAAAACTAACTGGCTTCATCTAACTGCTGGATAAATGGCAGCAGTAGTTAAGGAGGATTTTACACTTGTAAACAGGCAAGTTTTAAAGCATTTGGTTATTTTTAAGGCAGAGAAATTAATGTGACAGTCAGCACACCAGATTCAGATCTTTATTTCCTATCAAAGCAAATTTTGAAAACCCCTTTCTCTCTTGTCAAAAAGGTCCACAAAAAAAGCTGAAAAAATTAATTTTGCTTTATGAAACTGGCAAAAAGCAGAAGGAAAAAAACCAATTAGTTTGAACAAACCAAACCAGATTTCCTTTGAGGAAATAAAAGAGTAACTTGGGATTTGCCCAAAAAAGTCATCTGGTCTAACATTCAATATTTTGACTTGTTGTTCAGTTTTGAAGTCCTTTGTCTTTTTTTTCTTTTTTCCTTTTTTAAGGTCAACTTCGAAACGACAAATGCTATTCCAAAAGGAGTAGCTGAAACATATTGCTATGAAAAAGATGAAATCTTTCAGTAGTTCTGAATAAAATTTAATATAAAGAAAAGCTTTTTTCTTTTGGCAAAATCAACTCTTTGAATTCAATGTAAGTCCGTGAACAGTTTTGGTCCTATCAAATGTTATTCAGTAAGTTTCCTATTCCCTGAAAAAAATTAAGCTTATTTCTCGTTACTTTTCTTTCTGGTACACAGATCACAACCCTGAAGTTATCTTAACGTAGCTATGTCTGTCCCCTGGTACTGTTTCATGTTCATCCAGCTGCAATGCTGTGGAGTTTTCTTTTTTTTAATTTTTTTAATAAAGTCTGGCATTCTTATTGCCAATGTCAAAATATGCTATAGCAATAATTTTCCTAATGCACTGTCTTTTTTTTTACAATTTCTCTTGCAACTAGCAAGAGCAGTCACGCTGGGAGAGAGAGGAACACCTGCACATGCATTTCTGAGGTCTTGTCCTACACGGCCGTGCATCCCTGCAGGATGGTAACCAATTACTATTTAAAAAGTTTGGAAGAAATAACTAAAATATGCAGTTTTCTTCTCTGGGCACTCAGGTTCATTTTTATCAAAAGTAACTACCTCTCAACTCAGTGTCCTTAAAAAAAGGCTAAGCTAAACCAAACTATACAACAAGCAGCATGTGAATCTGCAAGCAGCCTAATGCCAGGTCGCCCTCCATGAAGGAACCTATTGTCGATATCTAACATTACCAATTTCACTTTGGGGTGAGACTAGTCCAGATACAACATTGCCATACCACCATGGACAGGCAAGACAAAATGGCTGGAACCTATTGTTGGATCCAGTAAAGGATTTGGGTACCTGAAATTTGACTGAGCCATGTCAATACAAGATTACAATCCAAAATCTTTGCTTGGTATTAGACATGATTTGGCTGACCTAGAGGTGCGTTTTTGCCTATACATTTTTCTAAAAAGTTAAAGCTTCTACATGAGAAAAACCCCACTTTGTTTGAGCATTTGGCCATTTCATTGCTTATGGCCCACTTAAACTCTAACATTAAGAAACAGAAGGGCACCCAAGTCCCCTGTTTAATCTTTTATTCCTTCATTTATACTTTCTTTACACAAACCGAAACCGCATTGAATGAGAGTTCAGCCCTGGACACACCTGCGTTCATATTTGGAATGTCTATACAATTAACTGCAGACAAGGAGAACATCAAGTAAATGCAATTCAATGTGTGGATAGAGACTGGAAATAAAGCTACTCTGTGTCTGTCTGCCTGCCTCTGACTCTAAAAGATTTTAGATTCCTATGAGTCCTGTGAAAATCAGGAGCTGGGAAGCAGGAGGGATGCAGACAACTCGGCTCAGCTCTTATTATCCCACGTGCCCTCCTGCCCCGCAAATCTGGGATCCAGCAGTAGTACCTACTGCTTCTCGCTGGTGAAAAGGGAGGGTGCTGAAGTACCTGGTGGGCACATTGGGACCTGAGAGAAAGCTGTGTGTGCCTGTGTGTGGAAGGCAGGGGCTCCTCAGGGAGCAAGGGGAGAGAGCAGGGTTATTGATGTCAGTAGTGCAGGGCAAGGGCAAACTATTGTCGTGTGAAGTTCTATCAATAGCTCAGCAGCTATTGATAGAACTTCTTTTTTACCGTGAGGACCACAAACATGAAGCCCAGCTCCCTCAGCACTCAGAGGTCCTAAGCAATGTGGAGGAAGATATACATCTATCAACAGGGACTTCCTGCTGCCTTCCCAATAGCCCCTGAACTGCCATACAGGTGACATCAGTGCACCAAGACAGCGATGAATGCTCAGAAATCCAGCAGAGCAGCGTTGAAAATTTCCTCATCCTCTGCTGTTTCTAGAAAATAATATCACTCATGTTCCCAGCGTGGCACCTGTATCACCTCTGCTTGAAAATCTTCTGCACGTAACTTGCCACAAGCCGTATCAGAAGTTTCTAGAAGAGCCAGGAATGCAGCTGCGATGGCTTACCTCCCTTTGTTTAATCACAAGGTTTCTCTATTATATTTGCTGAGAAGCAGTGTTTTGTACTTATGCATTGAACATTTTAACCACAAGACCATCCTTCTTCCGTATTATCTTTGATAAGGGAAAACATTTTTGTGTTTATGCACTGAACGTTTTAATTGACTATTTCCAGCTAACAGACTATTGCATCTTCTCACATGTAGAAGAGATGAGTATGTGTACAATTCCATATGTAATTTTTAATGAAGTCAAAATTAAATAAGACTTTTGATAATTAAAAATAGATACTATATCAAATATATACAAATTAAGAAAAGAATTAATACAGTAATTTAATGCCCTAGGTACTGAAATAATAATGCTTTTGAATAAAGGGAAAAATACGTGAAAAACACTTGATACAGTAGGCGGCTACTGCACTTTAACTTTTCTGTGATTTAACATTTGACGAGGTGCAATAGCAGCTCCAGACTCCGGAAGGAATTCTTCGATAATCTCTTAGTAAAAATGGAAGCGGTTGCTCGCAAAACCCACCATTGGGAACTACTGGCTCCTCAATTGTTTGATAATAATTACAAGACACAAGCTGGAAAATTTTAAAAAATCCCCAAGATTATCCTGCCTGAGAGAGCAGATTTACTGTCATGATAGTATTTTCCCTGAACATACACACAGATACACGTGCATAAACTCACACAGATTTATATATAAATTTACCAATATTAGAAAGACTTAGCCTAGTTATGATGAGTGAAACCTGTAGACCCACAAGCACGCCAAGGTGCTTTGCAGGTTCATGCCTTGTTGGGGTGGGGTACTGCTCTGTGTATCCCATGCCGGGTTTAGCATGAGAGCACTCCATGTTTACAAAGCTAAAGCCGTTTTTAAACGAAAGAACCATTTGCAGACATGTTGCGTCTGCAAGTGGGGGTGTAAGTTGAGCGAAAGATTCCTTCCCAGTCCTTCAGCTGCCCCTTTGCTTCAGTAACTGTGTGCTTATCCCTCTAATGCTGGGAGTCCAGAGCTGTGCAGGGCGATGCAGAGCTAGAAAATGTGGAGATTCAAGGTAACACTGCTATTTTGGTTAGATATCCATACCGGTTCTGAACAAGGTGAATGTCACTGCTTGGCTCTGTTGCGATGAAGTGTGCAAATTAGACCTTCTGGGGTGCCTTGCTGACTCTATCTGCACTGTACTTCGCTCACCAGATGAGGAAGCAGAAAAACTCCAGCATGTTCTTTGCTTTGTTTAGAAAGTAGACAAATAAAACTGATTTTGCTTGAGAAACAGAAATGGTTCAGTTCAGTCCTGACTGATTGAAAAGTACATGTAAGTTTTAATGGATGAAGAAAAAAATTGAGATACACTATCATTCGTATTTTCCATCATAGAAATACAGGATGCTTCCAGCTCAGCCCACTGAAAATTCTTTTCTTTAGAGACAAGGTGAAAATAGTCTAATCATAGTTGTCCTGGTTTGAGGTAAAACAGAACCAATTTTCTGATTTGTAATTTTACTTTTTAGCCGGGCCTGTTCTAACTAACTAAAGTCTGAAATTAACAGCATATTGTTCAGACACTGTTCACTCTCAGAGTGATAAGACCTGATTATACCAAGGAACGGTATGCACGGAGGCTCTTGCTTAGACTTATTGCTATAACAACCAAGGTCAGCTAACTTCACTCTTTGCCCTGTTAGAGGGTCGAAAGCAGAGAAGCATAGAGGGGTCCCACCCGCAGGGAGGAGGAGACGGGACAGGTGACCCAAAACTGACCAACAGGGTATTCCATCCCATCTGCATCACACTCAGTATAAAAGCTGAGGGATCAAAGGGGCAAAGGGGGCTCTGGCTCGTTTTTTCTTCAATGGCCGACATCTGAGGCGGACCCTGTCTGTTCGTCTGCCTTTGATCCTGATCTGAGCACTCCTGATTCTAGTTCCAGAATTCAGCTCCTGTCCGTCGCTGACTCCAGTCTGGGACTTTCCCTGTGTCTGCTGGTGAAGCGATCGTCATCCTGGGAGCTGGATACGGTTTTGTATATATTGTATACTTTTTTTTTTCCTTTTAATTTTTATTATTATATTATTATTTACTATTTTCTTATTTATTATTATTTTCATTAAAGTAGTTTAGTTCTTTTTCTAAACTCGTAAATCTCCTTATCTCTTCCTCTCCTCTCCGAGGAGAAAGCGGGGGAAGGGCCATCTGTCGTTCTGCTTGCCAATCCGGCCAAAACCACGACAATAGTGTTTCATCCTCACTGATTTGTGAATTAGAAAAATGGGGACACAACAGAGGAAATCTTCCTGGTTACATTACAGTGCTAAACTAGTGCTGCCAAGACAACCTAGTCATTCTTCCAGGAAAGAAAAAGACGAGCAAGAATAACAGACCAAGAGCAAACAATTTAAATTTTCTCTGGATCTTTACTCCCATAAAAGTTTCCGATCTAATTCAGCTCTTGCTTTAGCTAAGAAAATGATGTCTCTCATGTAGCGAGTTACACTAACATCCCTGTTAGTTTTAAAACAGCTGCACAGAAAGTAGTTCCATTTATTTATTTAGATTAGAGCAAAAAAAGAAAGGGTCTCTATTGAAAGCACAGGTACCTCCACCTTGTCTGAAAAACAAATAAGTAAGCAAAAATCAAATAGCAATTTCAATGGCAACCCCACCAATGAGCAGAACTGCATCCTGTGGAATGTAAAGCCCTTTCCCTGTGCTAACCAAAGCCTTTACAGAAGTTTACCTTGCAGCATGCAATCTTATCTGATAATATTTCTGGAAGAAATTTCACTCCACACAACTGGGCAAGGTGCATGCATGGTTTTATTAATGTATATGACTAACGTCACCTCCGTGGGCTAGCAACTTCCATATTAAATGCATAATGCATTACCTTTCCCCCACCTTTCTGTTCAGTATGAATCATACCTTTACTCCTTAAACTAGATGCCATGATAAAAGCCCCACTCTGGCTCTCTTCGACGTCTTTCTTTTGGGATAAGATCGGGACAATTTGACATTATGCAATTTAATGCAATGTACAAATGGTAATCTTTCCCTTCTTTCTGATGCTGGTGATCTGCCAGTGAACACAGCTGGGAACCTCTCCATTTACTTGAACCCAATTTCTCTGAAGCTTTAGTTGTCCATTGAAACGCAATAAAATTTTTAACTGAAGCTCTTAGCGCTGCTTAAGAGTAATTTCATTTCAGCAATAACCAGTAACTAGCCCCATTGTACTTTTCGAGCTAATTTTCCCTGCTGACTCCAAATGGGTATGAACTCCCACCATCTATCCCTCTAAAATTTTCAGCTTAACTTTTTAAAGTATGTTGTATTAGTTTTTTTCCCCCCATTGTGTTAAATATTGAGCTTTGGTATTTACAAGTTCAAGATTCAGATTTTTTTTTTTTTTTCATGAAGTACATTTCTTGGAGATACTTTCACTTGTAGTGCTCCAGAGCTTTGCTCCTTCCTATTTCAGATGCTAATAACTGCTTTGAAGGTTCTCTCTTTACTTTGTTGAAAAGTTTACTTTGCAGTACAGGTGACAGGGGTTTGCTTTATTGCTGAATAGAAACTACAACGGTTTCTCTTCACTGTACTCTTACTTCTTCAAGCACATTCTATATTCAAACCACTTAGACACAATGGATGCTTCCATGGACACAAGTTACCCATGTGGGTATAAAGGGTAGCTCCTACCAGAAGAGGCATACAACATCCGTGAGAGGGCAGGCAGAAGGTTATACAAGAATTATCTGAACCTCATAGCAAAAGACTCTTAGGAAAACTTGTCAGTGGTGATGGTTGTATTTTTACACCAACAGGAGCTGCTCAATATCTCCCATTACTATTAGTACCCATATAGAGATGTTTCAGACTCCAACAGGGGGACCAAGGAATGAAACAAACTCTGTAATTAGTACTGTGTTATCAATACTGCTTAAGAGCCAGCCACGTTTGTCTTATAAGCTTAAGAAATTGAAGTTAGAAGTTTGCTAAAGACAAATGAGGCATCTGTGAAAGAATAACAATAAATTGGCTGAGACGGGAAGGGACCTTTGGAGGTCTCTTGTCCACCTCCCTGCTCAAAGCAGGGTCACCTACAGCAGGTTGTCCAGAGTTGTGTCCTGTCAGATTTTGAATATCTCCAAAGATGGAGACTCCACATCCTCTCTTGGCAACCTGTTTCTGTGCTCAGTCACCCTCCCAGGATGTGTGTGTGTATATAGATATATACATTTTTTTTGTTTGTTTGTTTAAATGGAATTTTATGTCTTTCAATCTGTGCCCACTGACTCTTGTTCTGTCACTGGATATCACTGAGGAGAGTCTGGCTTTGCCTTTTTAGATCAGGTATTTATACATATTGATCAAACCCCCCTGAGCCTTCTCTTCTCCATGCTGAACAAGTCCAGCTCTCCCAGCCTGTCCTTGTATGTCAGATGCCAGCCTGTCCTTGTATGTCAGATGCTCCTGCCCCTTCAATACTTCTGTGGTCCCCCTCTGTATATGCTCCGGTACATCCCTGTCTCCTTTCTAATGGGGAGCCCAGACCCAAACCCAGCACTCCTGATGTGTCTCACTGGGGCTGAGTAGTGGGGAAGGATCACTATCCTTGGTCTGCCGACAGTACTTTGCCCAATGCAATCTATGAGGTTGTTGGCCCCCTTTGATGCAAGAGTGCATTGCTGGATCATGTTCAACTTGTTGTCTATCAGGACTCCCAAATCTTTTTCTGCAAAGCTGCTCTCCAGATGGTATCACCTGTCCCCAGGGGCAGGACTTTGCATTTTCCTCTGTTGAACTTCATGAGATCTTGTCAGCTCTTCTCCAGCCTGTCCAGGTCCTTCTGAATGGCAGCACAGCCACCTGGTGTATCAAACAGTCCCCCCAGTTTTGGATCACCTGCAAACTTGCTGAGGGCGTACTCTGTCCCATTATCCAGGTCATTAATGAAGATTTTAATCAATATTGGCCCAGTATCAGGTCTTGGAATATATGTATTCTAGTGACTGATCTCTGTCTGGGCTTTGTGGTGCATCTTTCCATCCTCTTCACTGTCCCCTTATCTAGATTGTACTTCCTCAGTTTGTCTATGAGGATATTATGGGAGACAGTGTCAAAAACCTGGCTGAAGTCAAACCAGACAATATAATTTGCTCTTTCCTAATCCACTAAGCCAGCCAACTAATTGTAGAAGGCTATCAAGTCTGTCAGGCATGATTTCCTCTTTGTAAATCTGTGCTGACTACTCCCAATCACCCTCTTGTCCTTCACGTGCCTCAAAAATGTTTTCCAGAATTAGTTGCTGCATCATCTTCCCCAGGACTGAGTCGACCCGCCTGTAGTTCCCTGGGACCTCCTCCTTGCCCTTCCTGAAGATAAGTGCGACATGAGCTGTGCAATAAGCTGTACCCTACTGTTGGGTGTGACATGCACCCTTTCTGTGTTCAACAAAATCAAATATAAATAATGTCAACCCACAGAATCTGATCCTTTAGCTTTTGTCCTTAGACACTGCTCAAAACCTGTCCCTGAATTTATTTAGATGCTTCTGAAAATGTTATTCTCAAGCTTTTACCTCTGAAAGCCCCTGATGGCAGCCGAGACAGAGGCCGTTCCATTAATGTTGCTTAGGACAAAGCTGTCCTTCTGCACACAGGCCATCAGGGTCACTCCATGTCCAGCTGAACAGCCAAGGTCTCAGGGGTGCACAGAACCTTTCCCCATTGCAGTGGGAATGCTGGCCCATGGTGCCGCTCCTCTTGGGGCCTCCCAAGAGTCTGATTTGCTTCAGTAAATAGTAGAGAGTTATTAAAAGAAAAAAAACAGCTTAAAGAAATGGAGTTCACTGGTACTAGTTCCTATTTGTGTGACGTGAGGACATAAACCCAGAAAAAATTTAGATCATCTCTTATAAACTCAAATAGAGAGTTTATGACTGGCTCAGTACCTGGACTCCAGTTCTACCATTAAAAACACCAGAGTTTGGTTGTTAAAAAAGAAAACAAAACTAAGCAAAACTTCTCAGAAAGTCTCTGTTGTTTGGCATGGATTTTGATAAAAGAATGATTATATTGACAGACTGTAATGACTGCCTTTGTGCTTGTTACTTGAAATAACCAAAACAGAGAGCTAACAAACAGCAGCAACTTAAATGGCGAAGGCTGATTCTCTATTTTGCCCTAAAGATTTCTAAAGCTTCTTTTTTCCGGAAGAGAGATCTTTCCTGTGGCAGCCACTTCTCAGAGGGAGATTGACCTCCTCTTGTTATCACCGACACTGAAAGGTAGCGCCATTGCCTTTGTTACGGGGAACCAGACTCCCCAAGGGACTCCTGTGTTTGCTCTCAACTTCCCTGACCCACACAAGGATATCTCCCAGGTCTTACCTCCCCTTAGCTTATCTCTCCTCACGTCTAAACTCTAGTTTAGGGAGTGTATGGGAAGGATCACTTCAGACCACAGTGACCCTTCCCTCTCCCACCACACGCGTTCGCAGGCCAGCGAGTTCTCTCGTGGGTACCTTTGAATCTGCAGCTATTAGGCATACAAAGTCTGTACAGCAATTAGTCTTCTAAGTAGATATATTAGCTTTTGACTGTACTGTGATTGAATTCTCTTGAAGTTCAAGTGTTAAGGCTTCATTAATTTATCTTGGCTCTTGGTGCTTCCCCTTACCTTTACTGTAACCCTCTGCAGGCGTGCAGCGTGCTGCAGCAGATACCTAAAACTCTTCGTCCCTTTGGATCTATGGTAAAGGGTGTTCTGACAACTGCCACTTCTAGCTTTGAAGTTGGTGTTGGTCGGGTACCAAAGCAAGAATTTCAACTTTTATAACAAAACATGCCAGGTTCATAGTGTATACAAGATTATATTGCAAACCTCCCATTCGGCTGCATTTTCCTTTCCCTGGGAATTGTAACTACTGAAGAGACTGTAATACATCACGGCCATGACGTTCTGCTTTTAATAACCTCTGCAAGGTACAGTGATACTGTCAGAAAGAAGGAAGGAACTGAGAATACTGGAAAAATGCTAAGAAGTTGCTCAACCAAAATCTGCCCTAAATTACTTCCACTGTTTCGCTCCTCATCGGGGCAGTTAACTGAAATGCAGAGCATTTTTCTTTCAATAAATCGAGTAAAGACAGTAACAATTTTCTGTCTTCTGAGGAGATGCATACAATTTAACTGCCTAAAATGTGTGAGACAGTACTTTGACCAAACAGGTGGTAGAAAGGTTGTAACTACAAGCCGTCTAAGTCCACTGAGGTTGGACCTGGCAATCTATTGATTTGACAGAGTAGCTCTAAAATTGTGATAAATAAATCCCATCCCACTGAACTGTTCAGCAGCATTCTCCCACCTGGGTCTGCTAATTTCATTACAGATGAACAAGGTCAGGTTGCCTGGGATACTGAAGGCATTCTGGACAGACTGGTAAACGGTCCAGCTGTATTTTCTAATACTTAATAGTTTCTCTTTTATATTTTCTCCTCCTCTTTGGCTTGATCAAAACCAAAATATGTCAATGGAAATACATCCGTCAACCAAGAAGCTCAGGATTGGACCTTTGAGAGAACTTTTACAATTCAGTATTTTCAAAAAATGCAGTAAGGAGAAGCCATAGGGAGTCTGAAATATTCTTATGACAAATGATAATCTAGAACAAAGAAAAACTGTAAGGACAAATTCACCATTCAGCATAACATACTTCGCTCTGTTAAAAAGGAAAGTTATTTTTTTCCTCTGCAAATGAGACAATATGATGGGGAAATTAAATTAAATGGTGATGTTATTCCCCTGGGGCAAAACAATTCTATTCAATAAATTAATTTTACATCAGTAGCTCTTTCCTTTCTTGAAACTGACAGTAATAACCTGACAGCTTAAAGCTTTAATAAACTTCAAGAACTAGGAGACTGTCCTTCCTAAAAAAAAAAAAAGCCAAGTGTATCACAGGTATTAGAGTCTTTTCTTGTTCATTGCAACATAAAAAGTCCTCTAAATTCAATTCTACGTACTGTATTACTTGATGAACCAGACCACTTAAGATAGTTTTTGACAGCATGCAGTTTTAGTATCTTAATGTTCCCATTCTTCAGAAGATACTCAAAACCTCAATGACATTTCCCATTAGGTGGCTCTAAGTAAATATTATACGAAAAGGGCAAACACATGGAGGAAAAGTATTCTGTCTCTGAGACAGTCCTGTTTGTTAAAAAAGAATAAGTCATTCTGTACAGACTGCTGTGTGAGTTAAGCCAGAAGGCATGAGCTGGTATACCCAGTGTCTTCAAGGGTTAGGAGATCTCTCATCACCACTGTCTGAATTTCAAAAAAAAAGACATTGTAATTTTAAACACAGCATTTGTCTTTCTTTCTTTCTTTCTTTCTTTCTTTCTTTCTTTCTTTCTTTCTTTCTTTCTTTCTTTCTTTCTTTCTTTCTTTCTTTCTTTCAGTTTAAAATGTTAAAAGGAAAATCATCAGCAGTGGAGTCTATCCACCAATAAACCCACCACGCTCCAAATCCCATGACTGTGGCTCAGTATCTTAGATTTTGTATAGGAGATCTTGTGCAGCTGCTGCTGTGTCTTCTGAATAACTGCAAGGGGAAATAAAGGACTCCGACTTTCTTCCTCAATCTCTTTTTATTTTTAATTCTCAAAGTCAGCCCACAAGTGCAAATATTAACCCCCAGCCCTAGAATAAGTCATCCCTTTTATCATTCTTCTCATAAAAACTTTATGTTTCTCCGAAAGTATTTTACAACTGTGACAGAAAGCGCTGTGACAGATTCCGGTAGAAGAGGACCAAGAGAAAGCCTGGGAAGTCAGCCAGAAATTAAGAATGATTCCCCTTTTGCACCCGCTCCAGGGTATGACATCATCCCCTGTACTCCGATGCCTCTGTACAGAGCCTTTGGATAACAAGCCAAACATATTGTGCCAAATATCTTTGCTATTATTATCATTTTTCATTTGGGGATGATTCTGATAAATGATTTGTAAATGCAAAAAGGCCATTAAACGGAATAATAAGGAGTTGCTCAATTCTTCCCCTGCACTGAGTAGTTCCAATTAGAGTCTGAAGGAGGAATATTGCCTTTCTATCAGTCAAGCCTGTGACACAGCACATCTCCCTGAGGTCATGGGTCCTGGATACTCAAAGAAAGATGTCACTTGTATTCTCAAATAGATTATAGAGGTTTGCTAATCAGTAAAAATAGGAGTCTCCCTAAAGCATTCATTGGGTAGTTGGGCAGAAAGGGCACTTTAATGGCCTAAACTCAAGGCCCTAGAGCACTATCATTATTCAGAGGACATTTTGGAATACTGAGTAATTAAGTTGAGTATTTGTTAGTTATTTCTCGGTTCTGAATAAGACAATTACTTTTAAATGTTGAACGTCATTTCAATTAGCTTAACACTTTCTTTTCCCCATTCACAACAACTTATTTTAGGATGCAGCAGCAAACCATTAAAAGAAGATAAAACCATAAAAGAGTACAACTTTAAGGACAGGAAATATTGTTGTTAAAGACTGGGCCAGCTGTTTACCACCCCCCACCCCGCTTCCCAGCTTCTCCTTCCTCTCATTTCAGTGAGCCCTAAATAAATTTAGGAGACATAGTGTCTAACAGAACTAAGACTTTTGTTTTAGATCCTGAAAGGTACAGTGTAATGCTGTAGCTGGGTTAATTACAAAAAGAGAGCACTCAGGGTTTTTTTTTTAGGGAGTTGCGCAGTGCTTTGTCAAACTGAGGACCTGGTAAGCACTTTGTGCAATGTAGCACTAGTGCTGTCACCATTGTAGTCAGTGGAAAACCTTTCCTCAAGTTGATTAGGAGTGTAGCTGGACTCCCTATGGCCAGCTTAGATTTAATTGGCACCCCTTGCTAAAGTTATGAGGAGGTGGGTTTGCATATATGCAAGTGCACTTGGGGCCCCAGATATAAAAAGGCAAGAATGAGAAAGCGTTCTGGTAAATTCTCTATTCAATTCTGCTGAAAATATTGATTTAAATTGATTCCCTGCCTCTACTGTTTTTCACTGAAAACAAACAAGAGGTCATTTTTAAGCCCTAGGGCCTATGAGCTTTGGTAATTATGGAAATTTTTTTTGAAAGACTCAAAAGAGCAAATTGAACATGGTCAGGCAACTTTATTAAAACCTTATATTAATAATACCTAAATTCAGCCCTACTACTGAGCAAGTCACAGGGTCTGGAACATGGTCTTAGCCATTCTTACAAGGTCACCCAGGTGATTTCATTTGACATACGGCAGCAATTCAGCCTCCATTTCTTTTCCCACCGGGCTTATTTAACATACATATCAGAGATGTGATTCTTTTATAGTACTATTGGCATAATGATAATGTCTTTATAATAATAGTGATTTTACATTTTATTAAAAACATTAATAGGGAATTACTGCTCCTATGAAAACAGCAAAGAAAAAGAATGAATCGTACACTTTTGTTCTGTAAATTCCATCTTTCAACCTCAAACAAAACGCCATTATAATTTTTTTTTAAGGCACCAAATTTGAAACAAACAGACTATTAGACTTTTAGTACCAAATAACTCAGGTTGTTCAATGAACATATGAATGGTATATCAACAACTGTATGAAGTTTATTGTTTATTCCCATTTTCGTACCTTTTTATTTTTTAGTGAAGTATTTAAATATGGATAAAATAATTAGAACATTCATTATGTGTTATTACTGCCATTAGCTATTGGGTTCTTTTAAAAACTGTATTTTGGAAACATATTTACACCTGGAAGAAACTAAGTAGAGAAGAACCCTTCAGCTTCCCTCAACTTACCTACAGACGCATCTGAAAAACCTCAGGCAGCTGCCTCACATAGCCATTAAGACCCAGCTCAGTCCTGCCCTGCAGACATCCTCCATGCCCCAGGTTTACAACCTCCCTCACATAACAAGGTTTTCTTCTCAGATTTCAGGACCAAGATATCAGTTTTTCACACTGGATGTTTTGTGTGGTCCAGCCCCGTCATCTCCCACTCCCGCATCCATTTTTCACCTGCTCCCTGATTGTCCCGTTGGATGAGGAGCGAATACTTTGTTGGGTTTGCAGGCCCATTAAGGAAGTGGTGGGGTGAGGCTGGAAAGAGCTGGTGCGTTGACAGTGCGAGAAAGAGAGGGCAGATATACTCGTATAAATGTGTCAAGAGCATTCTTATTTCAAACACATACACATCCCTAATTATTAAATTCTGTCCAAGGCACTATTACCATTAAGTCCTTGAAAAAGAGATGAAACAGGAAGAAAAGGATGTGTACACTTATTGGGTGGGATTCATCTCACTTAACTTTAGACATCTAAAAATTATTCATCTGAGTTAGTCATCCCTGACTACCCTCAAAGTCAGCAGAGAGAAATAGGCACACCTAAAACGCATTCATCCTTCCTATCTTAAAGAAGACGAATTGCTCTTTAGAGTTACCTGCTTCTCTCCATTGATTATACAGGGGAGCATGAAAAAATAACTCAGACAACTGCCTTTTAGACATCTGGAAATTAGGCAATATGAATCTTTTCCCTTCTTTGCCCCAGAGAAGGGCCAAATGTAACCCTCAGAACTTTGAATTAAAAAGGTGTCTAAGGGCTGATTGCATTTTGGTTGCATTTTTTTCAAGCATTGCTGGTAAATTGAAATTTTGCAGTCAAAGCTGCATTTAAGGCACTTAAAGTATGAGGCTGTGATTCTACCCAGGAATATATCAAAGACTTCCAGTGGATTTCTGGGCCAATCACCTAGAGAAATAAACACACACAAAAGTTTGGGTGACCAGAGATCCTACAGACACAGTCAGAAGTATGTTGATGAACGCTGAGATTTTCCATGTATAAAATATTAAAAATAAATGGCATTAATATTCAGTGGAAATAAGAAACAGTACTACTACCTCTGAAAAGCCCTGTGAAGTGAAAAATCTTCCCAAGTTTTATTTTAGTATTCTAGATTAGCTAATTCACTAATAGTAAGAGTAGTATTTCACTTCTGTAAAATGGTGTAAAAGTCATTGATTCTGTAAGTCTTTCTAAGGACTTTGAAAGTCCTTGAAAGATTTGAATTAAAACTGAATTATTTTTGACTGTGATAAAAATATGGCTCTGACTATGTTCCCAAAGTGTGTACATTGAATTTAGTTTTCAGGATTGGTTAGGGTAGAACTTTTTTTTCTTCTGAATTAGTCTCATAGATTTATTGAGGAAAAAAGGTACCATCATTTTGATCAGTATCTTCATGTTAACAGTATTTCATGAGGGTATAAAAGATCATTGCTCAGTTTCTTTTTTGAATTGGACAGATTTAAATAACAGCTTTCATGAAAGGCTTCGAATCATAATGCTGTAAGGTATATGGGAAGGAGTTAACTTTTTAAGGATGGTTACTGCAACTGAATTAATCTCTGGACTGGAATGCCAAAAAGGAAAGTCTCAGAATTCCTCCACTTCATTAAAAATACATTTAAATCTTAGTCTACAAATTCTAATTCACAGACACGGCAGTGTTCATTCTGAATTTTACAAGGCTTGAAAACTACCTTAACTGAAAAAGATAAACAAAGCATCGAAGTGAAATATAAATGTGTTTCTATATCAAAAAGTAGCCATTGATTATTTATTTAAAGGTTTTGTGTTGTGCCTCTTCAGTTACAAGGTATTTCAAAGAAATAGTTCACCTCAGTAGAATCTGAATGGTGAGGCCCATATGGTGAGACTCACGTATCCAGGAAGAAGGATTTGAGAGGTTTTGTTTGCTGGAGATTTTTGTTTATTTACTGTTTTTACTGGATAAAGAGGGTCCTTTTTTGGTTATTATGGAAACATTTTGTCAAAGAGGAATATTTGGCAGCAAAAACTCACTCTAAATTTATCAATATATATATTTGGATGTTTCCAGATGGTTTTCTGGGTCTTGGACTTTCACAAAGCAGCACAAAACAAACACTTGTCTTTATGAAATATTCTAGCTATGAAAGGTTATTTTTTCCAGTCATTGAAGTGATATTTTTAGTCAATCTTGATCTAGTAAAACAGAATAAATCCCTCCAGCAAGCTGAGCTTACTGACACTATTTAGTATTTACACACAGCAGGGAGGCTAGTCTGTTCCAGGTATTTATATTTTTTAAGGGCTCTGCAGTGTATGAGAACACACGTACGTGTACCTGTAGACATGGTGCTACTCCTCACTGATTCCTCTTTGGGGGTAGGTTATATGGACACAAGGGTAGGAATGCCAGAGAGACGTGAATAATAGCAGAACGCAAGTCGCTCTGCTTTTAAAGTGTAGGAATGTGTAAAAACCTGTAAACAAAATGAGTCTCTTCATAGTCGTGTAGTCTGATGCTTTCAAAAGCTAAGGTTTCCTGGAGCGTCTCCATAGGTTTTTTGTAAATTGATGCATAGTAACTATTAAAATCCTCTTTCTTACCTCATCGTACAGGCTGAGATCCAGGTAAAATATCAGACTAAGTTCCACTTCTGCACACTAAAAATCCACTAAGCTATAGAGGGGAAAAGTTTTTCATCTGTGTTTGGTGCTGTAATGAGAATGAAAGGACTTAAGTACTTGGCTGAGGTTTTGGGCTAGTGAGGGTTTGTTCTGGTTTTATGACACTGACAGTTCTCCATTTTCTGAAGTCTTTTAGTTAAGTGGCTTTTTAGGGAAGGATAACCTATAGGTGCTGGGGATCAGATCAAATACCAGTTCAAAACCTTTAGCCTTTATTCCTAGAAAAGGATATAATCTGGAGGGAAAAAAACCCACACAACCCACCCCCTATAATCCCCAACCCGGTAGACTTTCATGAAGAGTTAATTTTTTGCAGGTAGATATCTGAAAGAGACAGGTGATCCTTGTGTACTGACATATTCCTAACACATCACTGCTTCAGATCCAGCTCCTATCAATCACTTTCTATAAGAAATTTCAAAATGAAGACCAAGTACGAGGTTTCAAAAGCCAAAGTTACTCTGAATTTGCCCATTGATTCGTTCTCTGCTTCCATGGGAATCTCAATTAACATTTTTTAAAAACTTACCATTCGCTTTTTTTTTCTTCTGAAAAAAAAAATCGTAGAAGCAAGTAGAAGTTAATGTTAGTTGGGCTATGTATGACGTGTAATCTATCAAGACAAATTCATAGTCATTTTCTTGTCTAGTTACCCATGCTCCACGTCTGAGTTGCATGTTCTCATAGCTAGGTACTAATGAGATTACCGCGAAAGAGGATAAAGTTGGCATCAGTCCCTGCAGCTGTGTAGGGCTGTCTGTGTGATTTTGGAGTCCGTGTGACATGAGCTTGGTTGCTCTGACTCACCACTGAGAGCAAAACACTTCATCACTAATCTATTGGGAGGAATTAGAGGTGGCAGAGCTGGACAATCTGAATAAGGGACAGTGTAGATGGATTTACAGGAATCAAGTTTACTGACGTGAAAAATAAACCTCATGTTTTAGAAGCATACAGGGGAAAGGACCTTACTCGATCAAGTTAGTTCCTGTATTTCTCATGATTAATGGATATGATACGATATTAAAAGCCCAACCTGTACAGCTCTTCCAAATCTCTGCAACCTCTGTCATGCTACTCAGGTGCTTCATCTTTGCTGGTTTCTTGTTTTTACTGTACAAAATTGTAAGGATTTTAGCACCTGATCACAAAACACCTAAACCTTCTTCATTCACTCCGCCATCTGTAATATTTCCCAGCTTCTGATCTATGAAGCCTGTAATATCTAAACAGTATGCTCCGTTAGTGTACATTATGGGGTTTATGATGCTGATGTTAAAAGTGGAATGGTGAGGGCTGACAAGCTAAGATTCCTACTTCATTCTGCCAACATACCTTCCGTCTTGTTATCCTTGCCTTGAGCTTTTCTTAGCACAAATTATTGATTGTGCCCAGTCATGCTAATTTGTGTTTCTGACATTGAACAGAATATGTCCACCTTCTCCAGTCAAGCCATGAGAGAGAAATTAACCTTGGGCTCCTGACATAGTATAATAGAACTGAACTGGGATCTAGCATCATCTAATGGAAAGATTCGTATAGTTTGTTTAAATTTCTTTACTTGCCTGTAGAAGAGGTAATTATGAGATCAAATTTTCCTACAAATTGTTTCTTGGGATCACACTATTAATTGATACCAGCATTAATAAAAGCTTTGACAGAATGTTTCTATAGCAGTTTTAAGAAGATTAAATCTTTTTAATTTATGAAATTAACCAGTAAGTATTGATCGCTAGTGCCCCTATTTTAGACAAGGACAAAAAATGTGGTTTTAGGAAATACAGTAGTTCGTATTTAGAAAACATTTGAGCAAAAATACAGATTTTGAACAAAATCTTTGAAAATTAAAAGAATACCATTGCCTTCATGTCCAGAAAAACATACAGATAGTTCAACTTAGCTACAAACCTGAGTGTGCCTGCAAGTCTCTGGTTTAGCTTTCAGTCCTTTACTGTACGTATTTATTACCATCACCTCCATTTTCAGACAAGAAAATCAGAAAAAAGAAAGCTTAGGCTTTTTCCAAAAGTGTTTGTAAATTTTGGATAATGGAGTAGTAGGATTTCAGATTGAATTCTCAAACCAAAGTAACCATATGCTTCTTGACCACATTATAAAACAGGTCTCAGTGACTCATTCGAGGATGTATGGAAGAGAAAGCAGGGGAATTCAAACCTTGTTATTTCCTGGTCTGTTCTGTAATGACAAGGCTGTCATTACTATGAAAACAAGGACTGTGCTAAAGGAAAGTATATAACAATGGCAGAAACAGCTCTGGATGGCATTTATATGAAACTTCAGGTTCACAATGCAGCGAATTTTCTTATTGCAGTGTGTGGGTTTCCTTCGACACTGCACTACAAATCCTACAGATATTTCCTGCAGCCTTGACACACTTGATTTCAATCACTTTTGAATCCATATTTAGCAACTATATCTGGTAGATGAATGCTGTGTCAAAGAAAACAAAATCCAAGAAAATAGAAACAATAAAAATAAATGAGAACTAAATGAGAAAATGATTGAATTAAAACAATAAAAATATAAAAAGATAGTCAGGGACAACAGAGAAGGAAGAAAAATTAAGATGAATTTGAAAAACCAAAAATAAAATAGATTTCATCTTCTGATTTAGGACTGAATTAAGCCATATCTTAGGATCTTTTATAATCATGGGTGAACTTTTACCTCCGAAAGTGATTCCTTTTTTTTCCCTGGGACTACTTGCACAAGTGGCTTCTCACAGGTGTGAGAAATGGGTTCAAACTTACTGGCTCGTATCATTAGATGAGGAGAAAAATAAACTGGATTCTTATTTGAGAGCAAATGCAGGCATCTTCTTCTTGCCTGGATGTGAGTTGTCTGAGGACATGAGCTTAAGTAGCAAAACTATAAAACGTAACACTGATTACGCTAATCCTCCTTAAATCCATGCAGACTTGTCTAGCATCCCATATATAATGTTTCAAATAAAACACCGAACTGTGAAAACTTCCCTGTTTAGGCTTGCCAAGCCTATAACGTATTTAGGTGCATATCCCGATACCATTGATCTTTCAGAATTAAAAAAGAATCACCTTCTTGACACATCAAAAAGCAACACCGCACCAAAGCAGATGGCGCTTTTGATTCTTAGATGTGTGTCGTGTTTCTTCTGGATTTTGTAAAAGACGTAGTGACTGATACGGAAGAAATTAAAATATATAGGAGCAGCATTTGCAGATGTGAAGCACTTGAACTGTAGTGAAAATATGCGATTCTCTGATATAGAGAAGAGGGCCCAGAGCAGTATGTCACCAAAGTCAGCTACCAGGGAGACCTGTTTCCACGTGTGTGGCTCTGAGTGTGAGGCCACTGGGACACCAGGCGATCCAGGAGCCAACTACAGGTTAAACTGGCTGTTTAAGGCTAGTTGCTGGAGGGATCCTCTGTGTGTGTGTGTGTGTACCTGTGAGTGAGGCGGGTCTGTACTGGCTACTGGAGTGGGGCTTGCGGACCCAGGGGGCTTGTATGTCCAAGTGACAGCAACTGAGGAGACTGGGATCCAGTGTTATCTACCAGATGGACTGTCTGCTGGAGTGTACCATATTGTATATATTCGTATGTAGTTTCCACTGCCTTTCATTCTGCTCAGCCAGAGAGGGGAACAGGACGAGGCCATCGGTGCTGTTTGTGTTTGCGTGAGTGCTGTGCTTCCCGCCTGGGCTGATCCGTGTGGCCAGCCGTGTGCGCATGTATACATATGCACTGGGTGTATGCGTGTGTGTACGTACTGGGAATACACGCTCAGACTCGCTACTGGCTGGACCTGGGGGCACAGAGCTCACCTCTCCTCTGCCGGCTTGCTGGATGCAGCAACCCCATGCGTGGTGGTGGCTCTGCTCCTCATACAGCCCTGCGGCGAGAGTGCCTGAGGTTAAGTGGAATAAATTATGAGCCCGAAGTTCTGAAACATAGCGGCTGACTGCAAAAAGAGTCCCAAAGTGCACATGTATTTGTTTATCCTCCTAACACTGCCCCAAATACAATTTTTAAACTGTGAAAACTGTCCCATTTCCGCTTAAGAGGTATGTTGAAAGCAGTTCCTGTTTAGGTGTATGTCCTTATAACAACATGCATTTTTCACTGTATTTCATTATTGCCACCTGTAAAATAGGGATAATGACCCTGATTTCTTTAAGAGAACTGCTTCTAAATGTTATTATTGCTATGCTGGACTAAGCTTTCCTCAGAAAAGGAAAAAAAATCAGATATAAGGCCCATCTTCTCTAATGTTGTTGCAAAGGTTTTCATTTACAATCAAATAAAAGGAAAATTAAATTTGGCATACCACTTTGTCACTTGTATTTTTTACCCTGTTTTGTTTTCTTGCTCAGGTATGTAGGAATAAATGCATTTAGCATTTTTTCTGTAATATATTTCTCTTCTGCAGTCACACAGTAATGCAGAGGAGGGGAATTACAGTTTTCTTTTCTGGACTACTTTTGAATGTTTCTTGGATCACAAATACTCTACAGATTACAGGTGGAGAAACATTTCTTGAAAACAGTTTGAGATCTTGTGATGGAAGTAATATATAGGAGCAAAATAGTACTACCACCAAAGAAGATAGCTGCAAACATCCTGTGTGCTTTGGCTATGAATTCACACCCTGTAGGTAACAACAACCTTTCTTCTTTGGCATAAAAGCAATGTCTTAGAATTGAACAAAATGCTCTTTTACGGCAGCACAAAGTACATTTAAAAAATGTATTATTAAAAATTCTATTGAATGGAACATTAACATATCTGAAGATGCAAAAAAAACCCCATCTGTAACAATGAGAAAATACTCAGCATTTGCCTCAGTTCCCATTGAGGATAGCAGGAGTTTAGCCCTATAATTCGGTGGAAGCAGAGGTAGGCTAGAGCTGAAAACTTTCCAGAATTCCCTCTCAACTCTTTCTTCTTCCCATGCAAAGTCCCAAAAGAGAACAAACAAAACAAAAAGAAAGGAAGAAACCCAACAGGCTCTGAACTGTTTCCCTGCTCCCTGCCGTTCATGAAGGACTTCTGCATGGCCTCATAAATTCTGTGGTCAGACACAAATTCCTTGAATTTCTTCCACTGTGGAATCACTCGGGAGCCATCACGTGCCAACAGTCTGCTGAGGGATGCTCCATACGCAATCAATGGGGAGTTTTGTGTTTGGGAGCTGATGGCAGAACGTACCCCACGAATCTGCCATAAAGTCATTGCCCTGTTGCATCAAAACACTTGTTATATTTAGGTACCAGCTGGAACTAATGACTAGCTCTTTGAGATCTTGGTTATCGTATGAGTCATGACCTAGCGAGCTGAGTAGAGGAGTGGACAGGAATATTGGGATCTAAGCTTGGCTCTGCACTTGGTTTTCTCTTAGGGTCAAAGAAGCAAACAAGCTTTTCAGCTGCGTTAAGGAAAAGATAGCGATTGCTATTGGAACTACTGGTTTGCACAATGTCATTACAGTCTTATGCTCATACAATTATACATGTTGTTACACCCACCCCACCTCCACCCTCCTTTTATTTTTTGGGTTTTTTTTGTTTTGGTTTTTTTTTTCCTTTGTTAGGAAAGTGGTGGAAGGGCTTGGAAAAAACTCACTTTAGGAGAAATTGAGAAACTCTGGGCAATCTGTTTAAGACAGCAGTAGACCACCATATGAAAAGACTGAAAAGAACAGTAAAAAACCCCCAAAGTATATAGATATGAAAAAACCAACCATGAGTACTCTTTTTCTTCTCTATGGCATGAAAAGTAAAAAGGGAAACAATGAAAATTTTGAAGTCAATAAAATGGAAATAATTTTATGTTTAACAAAAAGTTCAGTTGTGGAACTTTCATGGGATATTTAACCAAAGTGTTAGCCAAATTGGAAAGGCAAGAATGTGATTTCAGATTCATAACAATGTTTAACAGCTGTTTTTAAGTGGGCAGAAATAAAATGTGTTATGAGGAACAGCTAAAATTCCCAGATTCATGCAAAACATTTTTTTAAAAGACATGATAGCTGATTATAGAAATTGTGTACCATTTTCCTGGGAATGGAGTTCAGGCTTTGTGTCAAAAAGAAGCTACAATACTATAAACATTATATAATAATAGTGTAACATAACATAATATAAAGTATAATATCATACAAAAATCTTGCATGAGTCTTCTAAGAGTTCCTGTGAGAAACAGGAGTAGAATATAGTCTTCTAAGAAAGGTTCATCTTCTGCACAGACATCATCTCAGAGTTACATTTTTTTAATTTTCAGTAATGTCAGTCCAAATTGGCAGAGAGAGACTGGAAACAACAAACACAATTAAGTTAAAGTATACTGAAGAGGGATGGTTCTCCAGAATTCAACAACCAATGGTAGAGACCAGAGCTGAGGATCAATACTCAGTGAAGAATTAGAGAGGCAGAAAACATGAGTAAATATATGAGACATTTTAAATCAGAAACTGGGTATTGACTGGGAATAGAAATCAGATAAAAAGAGAGAAGCAACAAAACAGAATGATTAAGACAATTGACATGCTCAAAGAAAACAAGGAATTTAATAATTAAAATATCTACTGTCAAAAGAAAACAAAAGGACAAGTGAAAAATAATAAATGAGTAAAGTAAAAGTCAAATCAAACAAAGGAACTATGATCAAATAAAAATGGCAACTGACTTTGGATTTCTAAAAGTTCAACACAGAGCGTTACACTCCTGTTGTCTTCTTGTTTCTTTGTGTTTAATAACACAATCAGAGAAGTCACTTATTTAACTACAGTCTCTCTTGCCTTCACTACATACATAATTTCTGTGTTTGGTAAGAATTGCCTATGGGATCTCAAGCAAATCACTTAACTCTTCTCTCACCTCAGTTCTCTCATCTGAAAACAGCGAATGTAAAGTGTCCCCTTTTCCCCCAGGAGGGTTTATTTTTGATTTTTATTCTATGTTCTTTTGCCACAAACCTTGTTTGAACACCTGATAATTTCTCCAACTGCACCGTGCGAGCCTATGAGCCAGGGGGGCTTTGTTTTCTGTTCTGCTCATTGCTACTCCTTTCTCGCGTGACTCTGGATAGGTCACTTAACCTCTGCGGGCTTCTGCTTCCCCATTCATATGGTGGGATAATACTGACCTACCTCAGAGCGGGATGTGAGGCTAAATTAGTGTTTAGAAAGGACTGCTGAAGTACAAGGTGTAAAGTATTATTATGCTGAGTGCTTCACCAGTGAGAAACTAACCTCGCCACTGAAAATCAGTTTAATATATGAAGCTCTAGCAGCTAGCATGGATTTGCTGATGAGAAGGGTGGCTGCCCTTGAGAATGGAAAAACACAGTCCCACACCGCTCTGACCACATTCACTTTGCTTACTCAAGAGCAGACAATGACAAGCAGGGGCTGGAGGGGGAAGGAGGAGGGGAGGATTTAAAGTTAATCTTGCCATGCGACTGTGTACAAGAATCGCTGTCAGTACAGAAAACTGACACAAGGTAGGGAATGAATCCAAAAGACATAAGCTAAAAATGTGAACAAGGAAGCAGCTTTGCTTTTTCTTTTTCTTTTTCTTTTTTTTCATTGTTTTGTTTGGTGCAGCAATCTAGACCTCCTCCACGGCTCCCTCCCATCCCCCTTCCCCTGGGAAAAAAAGAGGGGAACGCTTATTAACCAGTGCCTCTTTCTACTGTGAGTAGGGAAATGCTTCAACACTAAGTCACTTAACTGTAGGTTATCACGCAGCCATACTGCTCCCCGTGAATTACGTGTGGCTATTCAAAGCAGATACCACTGTACATATTAAGAGCACCCCCAATAAGGATACCTCTGGTGAGGCTGGAAAAAAGTTGCAGCTCTTCAGACATATTTATGGAAAAGAAGATGTATTGAAGTAGCTGAACTAATAGATCAATGCACCAAAGTTTATGGGTACAAGTCAGCTGTCACGGGCATGGTTAAGGGAGTTATAATATTCCAGTGGAGTCCCAGGCTTAAAATAAAATAATAAAAAAAAAGATTAAAACTGCTCTGTCACTTAATTGATAGACCAAACCTGAATCAATCACTCTTGATTGCTGACCAGCTCTCACATTCACCATATGTCTCTGGATTTCTAAACGCAAATATAAATCTTTTCATCACAGGCAGGTTTGAACACAGCAAAACCTTAATGGTGAAGTTTCTGTTGCTGAGCTGAAAAGAAAGGCAGATGAAGAAGCAGAAATTCTTATTCTGCCACTATCATTCATACAAATGGCTCTCTTGAATCACTGCAGAAAGATAGGTACTTGAAAAGCAGAATCTGGCCCAGAATAGCGATACGTATCATAACAGGAACACTCCTTGTAAAACCTACAGTGTGTCCTCTGAGCATGTGTGTGATTGCTGCACGTGCTCCATGCTGTATAACCTCCCCAAAAGAGGTGATATTGTGAATCATCCAGCAGCACAATTAGTTGAACAGATCTCTTGTCCTTCCCTGCTCCCATAGCCTAATCCCATCCCACCCTGTCTCCTCCATGCAAGCTACCACCCTTTCTCTTCTGTCCATGAGAAACAAACAAACAAGCAAGACAGATCGTTTCACAGTTCTAGTTAGACACAGAAATAGCCATGCACAGGTATTTATATAGATACATACAAATATGCATTTATGTCCATACACTTACTCACATGTGTATGTGTATGTGCATGTATATGTGTATGTGTATGTGTATGTATATTTATATGCGTATTTCTATGAATGCAGTCAAGGTGACAGTAACCTCCACTGAGGGTAAGTCGAGAGGAATCAGCAGCAACAGCTCAACAGTCCAGAGGAAGGAAGAACCTCTAAAACAAGCTCTGACGCCACAAAATTCATAAGATGAAGCCACAGACAACAGAGGAGCAGATGCTTCCATGTAGCTTTTTCTTAACCTCGTGAAAATAATTTGAGAATAACTGAAATATAACCATTAGCACAATAGTTGCCATCAAAAATGTGATTTTTGCAGTGCAGTTACTTCTGGAATGGCATAGCGATCTCCTATGCCGAGCCATGCTCTACCTACAAGAATGCATTCAACATCCTAGCAAAGTAAATTTGATCTGCAAGTAGTAAACTCTTCCTTCTTGTCCTAACACGCACCATGCTTCACACCTCAGGTTTGATCGGATTAAACTTTTACACTGGTAAGGCATGTATGTATAATAAATGCATAATAAATGTATAGTCATCTGTTTCCCTAAAACATTCTTGTAAGAAGTGGTAATTGCTATACCCTTGATTCTGCTACCTAGTATATAAATAAATGATAACCACATCTAGGGACCATTCTGCGTGTAAAATCTGATCCGCAGCTGGCAAACTTTAGGCGGAGGTGAAGTAGGCAGCTGCCTGTGACAGCAGGCAGGTGGGGGCAGAAGAAGAGCCATGACCCCTCACCCTCCCATTAATTTTTGCCGTGCCTGAGCCCCGCAGATCCGCTGCAGTCTGTGCTCCAGTAAAGCCCTGGCATTTGTCCAGCAGAGGATGCAGTGGCTGTCCTCATCCCCATCCATCCTCCCCGTGTGGAGAAGCCGGCCTGGCCCTCAGGGGCTTCCCCTGGGCTTTTTGCTCCGAGTCTGCCCCATGCCACCTCTCTCCCTGGGGAAAGAACAGCCTGCTTTGTTGTGGCTCCAGATTCTTATCTTTGGGGCAGCAAAATTCAATTTTTCAGCCATACGGTAACTTCGAGATGCCTCTGAACATGCATTTCCAGGGCCAAGGCCACAAGCCATACTCGTGTAAAATTCACCTGAATAGACGAATAAATAATTGACATTTTTTATTCTGTTTCAGGAAGCATGTACCTCCAGACCTGAGAAACTGCTGTCTTTTTTGTACACGACGCTCTCCTTAATATACTTGACAAACTCTAATATACAAAAACTTCAGCTGCTAATTCAAGATAATCTAGGTTTTCTCCTGGCAAAATTGAAGTAAATATAAATCACTTCCCCTGATGATGTTTACAATATTTATTCATGGACCCTTCAGTATGAAGCACTTTGATTAAACAATTTAGCAAAAGCACAGCAAACCCACCTGCTGTATGCGGAACAAGAACTGAGCATCTCCAAGGTTGTTACGAGCTATTATATCTGTATGAAAAAGATGCTTTACACTTGCAGTCGGAGATCCGGAAAAGTGACAGCTATACAAATATACACGAGCAAAACACAACGACATGGGAAACGGTCTATTCCCAGCCTTTTCTGTATGCTTTACGAAAGTGGAAAGTTTTTGAGATTATCTACAGTAATTAGGAGTCCCCAGTTGTGTTTACATGGTTAGCAAGTGTAAAATATGATGACCTGCTGAGGATTTGCAAACAGCTAAGTTATAATGATGGATCGTGGTGAGAGGACATGTAAGATTTCCCAGACTTCTGCTGGGAATACTTCAAAAATAAAGCACGTTGTTTTCCCTTGGGGTTTATAACACCTCTTTGACTTAATCAGCTTGCCTTTTTGCTCTCAAGGAGAAATTTCTCCAATTTTACTCATCGGGAGAAATCACAATGTTCACAGTGTTGTGGCGGTGATTTTTCTCGTGGGAGACACTGCATTAGGGTAACAAATAACTCCCCTGTAAAACTTGGTTCGTTATCTTGTAAGAATAAAAAGTCTGAAGAAAGGATATTATAGATATATATGTGTGTGTTTATGTATGTATATTATAAATATGTAAGTATATGTTTATGAGTTATATGTATATATATCTCTATAGATAGAGAGAGATACAGTTCTGATAATTTAAAGAAATAATTTAGCTTCTATATTTAAAAAAAAAAGTAAGAACATCATAACTAAACAAATAGTCATTTATTTCAAATTGTATTAAGCATGTAAAAGCAAATCCTGCATTTAATTTATATTCTTATAGTGCCCAAGCAAATTTTTCCCTTTCTCCGTGATGGGATAATGTATGCAAGCCATGCTCACTTATTTTATACAGTAACATTTGAGCAGAGCTATCACTGACTATATGTTTGCTCTTGTGGCTCAGAGAAAGCAAGCAGGGAAATGAGTAATGCTTTATTACCGCCAAACCCTGCTCAAAAGTGAAGAACACCCCTAGGCATAGTTTGAAATGTTACTATAGGGTAGGGGGAGCTTCGCACGTCTCCCTGACACAACCACATAAAGCAGAGTCGAGAGGTAAAAATGATTCAGGAGAGCTGCTTCGTAGCTTCAGGACAAGCCATTCCCACCTTTGCTGATATTTCTGGCTAGTACTAGATGAATAATGTGAAAGAAAAAAAAAAAAAAGATTCAAACATTTGAAAAATGGAAACCAAGCGCAACACTTGGCAATGTTGTTCAGTCTGCTGTGTCCAGGACACCAGCCTTTTTTAGACTTCTCATTTCTAGTGCCAGATAAGCCAGCCAGGTTCTGGACTCCACTGTAATATCTGTAGGCAGATATTCCTCTTCCTTCCAAGCCGCTGGAGGTGATGGGCTGTAAACAAAGGGTAGGATTCATCTCACTTGGCTTTAGCTGTCTACAAGTTTAGCTGTCACCAAGCTTAAACTAATCATTCAAGCTCCCTCTATAGTCCATAGAGAGAAGTAGAGACCCAAGAGCGGGGGTTTATTTTATCTGAGATGGGCTGAGAAAAATTCCCCTCCCCCTTTCCGCCAAGATCGGAGAAGGATCCTTCCTTAAAAGAGATGGCTAATTTTCTTGTTTAAAGCAAAGTGGAATGAAACTGGGACATAATGTTTAGCATCACGCTTTTGATTTGCCGTGATTAAATCTCTTGGGAGCTTTACCTTTTCCTTTATGTTTCCATCATCTCTTTTTTTCACCCCTTGGCCAATTTAGAGCTGAATCCTTACAGGAGTTGTTCTTCTTAGTCTTCTACCCCTTCCTAGGAACACTTTTGTCTTTCCATCTTCCAGCCTGCTGAGGTGAAACATTGCTCTGACCTTTCTTTTTCCATTCTAGGATGTTACTTTCTCTTGAGAAAGTTGTACATCATGTTCTATTGAACGTTTCTGGTCCGAGTTTGTTTTTCACTCTAATGACTGAGTTTCAATTCACTTTAATTTGTGATTGTATATGTTTATTAAGGTTCTTCCATTTCACAAGTGGCTAAACTTTCTGCTTGTATTGATTACAAATGTAGATTAACACACTATGCTTTTTTTTAAATATTCCAGGTTTATGACAGGAAAAGATAAAAGGTATTAGTAGATCCAAAGGGCTAGGTTGTTTTTTTTTTTTTTGCCTTTGGGGTTTTTTTCCCAGCTTTCATAATATTTTCTTATTTCTGTGTGTGAGGGAAAATATTACAATCTTGAATTTTTTAAGTGGTACTTAATGCTTCTACTACTTCAGGTGCGCTGAAATACCACGTACCACTTTTCATCAGGAACTTGCAGATTAACAAATATTGATGAGCTTCTGAAATTCCTATGAGACTAGTACATGCACGTTATATAATGAAGGTAAGGCACAAGGAGGTTTTACATGGTTCTTCAATTTAAAGCGTTCTGAAGTAGATTACTTAATGTTTATGACTTGTGTATATGTCAAAAGATTTCAGAATCTTTTCTTATTCACTACCACTACAAACATATACTGCATACTCAAGATTTGATTGCATCTTAGTGGGGGGATTGCTAATGTTTCATAAACTGCATTCATACTTCTAACTCGCTCTTTCATCATGAAGTGACTCATTGCCTTTAACTTTGTGAGAGGTTCTCTCTTTGATGTTCTTTTCTTATTTTGCATAAATTTGTTTTTCACTACTTGCTATCTGTCATTTAATGCTCTGTCATTGTCTGTCAGCTGCATTATTTTTATTACTATTCCAGTGGCATCTTTTTGATTTTCCAGTCTCTCCATCCCCTAAACTGTTTGCAGGTGGGGGCGTGCCTTCAAAGGCTAAGTGGAAAGAACAGGGCGCAAATTCCTTTCACATTTATTAACCAAATTTGCACTTTGGAAATTTGCATATATATTATAAGGAGTGGGTCCCCATTAATTAATTTAATAAGCTTGGCTTTGGTTCCAAGTAGAATCACTCTTGAAAAAAACAAACCACTTCGACAGCAGAGAAACCAGTAGCTATAGAAAATACAGTAGCCACCATTAAGATGTCAGCATCTATCAAATGATCATCAGTCATTGCCTGGTGTAAGCAAAAGAAACACCTATTTTTAGAAGGAAATCTTTAATCTGTTCTGATGGACAGTTAGACCTCTATGAAAAGTAAAAAAATAATTAGCACCTTTTCAGTATATCTAATCTATCAAACAAAACTAGGTGAAAAGTATTTTCAGTCAATCACTTCTATGTGTGTAAATGAAGCATGACACTTGCTCTCGCGGACTGAGCCAATTTGGAAGTTCTAAACGGAAGCAGAATCAGTTCATGGGAAGCCATATGGTTTCCTTATGATCTTCCATTAAACTAAGTAGCAGATTTACAGCCACAGCTACAATAGCAACAGCAAAAAAAAAAAAAAGTAAAACCCAGTTTTTCACTTTTAAGTTATATCTGTTTTGAGGGTCTTATTTTTCAACAGTAACAAAAGTGCTGTGCAACAGAATACTATTTTGTGTGTATTTTTCAATTAAGATCATGCAGTTATTATTGAATGTCCATCAAGACAAAAAAAGTCAGTCAGAAAACAGATTACTAGTTAGCAGTAAAGACATAAAGCAGGTCAAACATTTAGGGATTTCTCACTTGGTGCCTTGCCATTTATTCTCAGTTCTTTAAAATGGCTAGAAGATGGAAAGAAGGAATGTTCCTAAAAGTCACAACTACACGGCGCACGAAGCAAAATAGAGAGCTGGTTCATGCAGTCCCATAATTTCTGTAATTTTTCCCCATTCACTCAGAGCTGATGCCAGCAACACGCTTGGCTAAAAGCTGTCTCCCCAATAGATGCTCAGTTTTCACATTAGGAAGACACCGGAGCTGGAAAGGCCATAACTTTCACTGGTATTTTGTTGTGCTGATTAATTGCCCAAGCTATTAAAAAAAATGTGGCCAGTTTTTCATTTGCATACACGTGGCTCCAGTCACCAGCCACAAGTTCATCTTATGCCATTTTCCAGCACATTTCAGAACTCTGCGCCAACCGTTATTTTCTCCATGTGAAAATATCAATGTTCTGTAAACAGGCTTCCTCAGGAGCTGAATTCCTGAATTCAGTTTCCCCCTGGAAAGCTTTATTTCGAAAATTCAAATGTTTTCTGGAGCTTTGCTACAATTTCAGTTTTCTGATAACCTTTTTAAAGGTTTAAATGTGGATGATGTCAACTTTTTTAGTAGTCTAATATGTCTTACTCTTGCCTTATAGAAAAGTAGAAACACTGTGCCTCTCATTAACACTTCCCTGTTTATGAATCCACTGATTGCATTAGTCCTTTAAACCACCACATTGCACTGGGAGCTCAATATGAGTTGTTATCTACGATTAACCATAAATCTTTTTCGGAGTCACCACATTGATGACATAGCCCTTCAGCCTACATGTACATCCCCCACATGCCGTGTTCCTAGAACTGCAACTTTGCACTTCCCGATATTAAGATGTAGTTTGTTTGAATAAGGCACAGTTTACTATGCAATTCAGTTCAGTTGGTATGACTGACATCTTCATCATTATGTACCACTTTGCCAATCTTTGTGTCACCTGCCAATTTTATCAGCAGCAATTTTATACTTACTTCCCAAACCCTGATGAAAATATTGAATAGTGCTAGGGGAAGGACTGATCTCTGAAGCACCCTGTTAAAACCACTCCCTTCAAAATGACAATCTCATTGACAGCTACCTTTGAAGACCCACTAGTTTCCCAGTTTTTAATCCTTATAACAGGCATTACTAGTGTTTAGTAATAAAGTTCAGCCGGAAGATCCTGTGCATCTAAGCTAAAAGCCTTATAAAAGTCTACATTTATTTTTACATGTAATTTGTAATTTTTTTTTCAGTTAGATTTGTTTGATAGACTTTATTTCCTATAAAGCTATTCGTATCTATTAATTCCTTATTAAATCCCACATAAATTTTAACAGTATTTTGCCTGAGCTGATGTTAAGCTAATGTATTACTATGCTATATATAGCTCATACTAAACTATACATGTGCCAAATAAAGCTGAACTAGAGGACTTGGTAAGAAAATAATCTTTATTTGATAGCTAGCCCTGAACCTATCACTGGAACTAGAGGGGTCGTTCATATTTCTGTCTAGATAGAAAACGTACTCCGTGCTTATACCTAACTTACTGCTTCAGAGATGACTCAGTGAAGTCAAAAGTGACTTGGAAAGTGCATCATTCCTTCAGCCCATAAACTTCAGGAAGAACAAAGGATGATTAGCTCTTTTCAGTGTCCTAATCTAGCCCCTTCACTCTCTGCAAGAACTTTAAGAAGGTTAAAAAAACCCCACAAACCAGCTTTATAATGTGAGGGAAACCTTTGAGGACTGCAAAATTTGCATCTGCAAGATTTTATCTTCCTTTAAAAATCTATGCATCAGAGGATTCACTTCCTTCCAAGATTTGCAGTTATTGTCTAGCCTTCAAATATGTTCTGTTGAAACTTTTTTCCTTAAGAATTTTTCCTATGCCGTAGATGAATGGTCTTCAAGATTGCATCATTCTTGGTAATTCCTTCTTTCCATTATTTTATACTTGACAATAGTCAACAAAACTCTGTAGAGCTTTTTAATTGTGTGCTCCGAAAATTTCACAGGCAAAGCGCCAGCCACTTAATTGTGCTAATTATTATTCACGCAATAACGCCTATTAGTCTGCACTTTTTTTAAAGGGGTTCAATCAGCATTCAGATCTTGCTTGCTTGGCAGAATGTCATTATAGCGGCTTTCAAAATCTGGCAATAAGCCTAAGAAGAGTCCATTTTTGCCACTGGGACTGCCTAATCCAGACATCATTATCGATCAAACTGACACATGCCTGCCAAAATGGTTACAAGAAAAACAGGAATCTACACAGCTCCAGTACCTCCAACCTAAGTCTGCAAAATGATAGGGATCAAAAGATGAAATCATATTTACATGAGAAGTCAGAACACATATCTACAAGCAGAAGGGTAGAGTTCCAGAAGCGTATTTAGTTAGTGAAGCGGTCTTTAAAAGGGAAGACCACTAGAAGTATAAAAGGGATGTAAGACCACTGGAAGGATTGGCCTGTTTAAGTCAAGTCCCAGGTCTGGTACTGATAGGAACATATCAAATTGTCAAGCCTAAATGTCTCCTACCCTTTCGTCAGAGATTTGCAGATCCACCTTAGATTAATTTGCCTGTGGAATGAAAGTACGGTTGCACGAGTAAGTGGAAGCATAAGGCTTCTCAAAGAAATGATTCCTCAACGCTGGGAATTGCCAAAAGAACACAAGGATCATCAAAATCTTTCCACACCACGGTTTCAGTGACCAAATGGAGTTTACACTGCATGAAAGAATGAACTTAATGCATAAAACATGGGGTTACTTGGAAATTCCATAAGCTATTTTTTATGTTGCGGAATAATCAATTCCATGTGACCATTTATTAATATGAAGGACGTGAGATTAGATTTACTAGATAGCAGTTAGCATATGCAGTATGGCAGAACGTGGCTCAAAGCAAGGTAAAATAGTAAGATAGCCATGTGTCAAATCTCCACTGTTCTGGCTTGTACTTTATATGCTCTCTGGCCATGCAGGTCGGCCAGACTTGCCTCCTGCTTTCCCACACCCTGGCTGTGAGAGGTTCTCTAATTCCAGGGTAACCATAATGGTGCAGAGCCAGATTTTAAAAAAAAAACTTTTTAATGCCTCAAGTTATGAACAAAAAATGTATATTTGGTCTTGCAGGCAGGTAGCACAGCCTTCTGAATATGGACCTTCACAGAGCGCATACTCGGTAGGCTTTCATCATTAAACCCACTGTTTAACACTGTTTGACATGTATTTTTTTTTCTCACATTCCTTGAAACTCTTGTGCTCCAGTCTCCAGGTATATCCATTAACCACCTATTAAGGACTTTTACTGACTGATGCACTGAAATGACCATCCAACAGTTGCGCAACAGAAGGAATGAAGTCAAAAGAAAATTGAGTTTAACACTGCTTGATTTCTCTCCCTGTATGAATTTAAAAGTCAGGTATTAGTGAAATGTTCACTGACCTTAAGAAAAGTTCATAAAAAAAGCAGCACTGAAAGGGAGAGAAGATAAAAGGGACCAAAATTTGAGGGGTACAGTGGAGACGAAGAAAAGATTTCTTTAACTTTTGTGGAAGACTGTGAAAAAAGAGAAGAGGAAAGAGAGGGAAATATATATGTAGAAAAAGATGTTATCTCAAGAAGAAATTTGTTGAATACCAGTCTAAACTGAATAGAAGTTTAAAACTTCTGGCCAGTGAGAAGCTCCAGGGATTCCTTGCAAATCTAAATTGTTGCACAAGCTTCCCCTACCATTACAAAAATAATTCATCCATTATAAATACAGTCTTTTAAAATTATAGGCCAAAAGTTGTTTGCATTCAAATTAATTTTGCAAATCTTAAGTTAGTTCAGTGATTTTCCTCTTCTGATACAGAATCATCTCAGCAAAAACGAGAGACAGGCAAGGATGCTTAAGGTGATCACAATTTTACTGATAAGGATTTTTCCACTGAAACATGCTGATGCATTGAAGTAAATGAGTGTTGGAGCTTATTGAGTTCAACAAAACTTTGCCAGGGAAAGGCTCTCCGGTCCAGAATGAAACTTCTGATTAAAACCAGAGAAAGACAAAGAGAGAAAAAACTTCTCCCTGGAGAATAGCTAAAATGCTATGCCTAATGTCTGAAGTATGAGTTTATGTAGAAAAACTCTTGCTTTCTTTTGCTGCATGTATTTCTTTTTACATAAATGTGAGTGTACAAAGAGTAATGATGGAGACAGACACACATGAATTAGTTCGGAGGTGTGGCAACATTAAAGAGCCAGGTTCCAGCTCCTGCTCAGTCTTAGCAGTAAACACAAGCTACAAGTTTCCAGATCCTGCTTCTACCCAGACAATGAGACTGGGTAGTATCCATCCCAGATGGATACTGATAGGTATCCCTTCTCCTTCTACACCAAAGCAGAAAGAAAATGTTGAAGCCGTGACATTTCCCACAAGTTGGAACGGCCATTGTGCAGCTGGACTTGAAGTAAAATTAGTTATGTTGGTTTTCACCTCCTAGAAGTAGTCCTATCTGTTGCTGATGTTAGTCCTCTCACACTGCTGGCGCATGTTAAGCAGTAGTACGCTTTGCCCCACGTCTGAGAGGGCCCTCAAGCCTCACATGGTGTCAGGTGCTACCAGCTTTCCCTCGTCATTTCTACATTACCCTGCCACTTGCCCTTTGCTCACAGTTTGGTTTCCTGATGTGAATTACTTCAGTTTTACTGGAAATCATGTCAAATCAAAGCAAAGAAGGAAAGACTGGAAAAAAAGTTAGAGGGGGGCTGGCTAAAGAAGGAGAAAGAGTTGTGGTACAGGAAAGCAATGAATCAAGAAAAACTCCAGATAGATCTGCAGTCTATCTTCTCCTCAACACTCACAATTTTATCTCTGCACCGAATCTGAAAAAAATTATGGAATTAAACAAACTTTCATTAAATAGTAAGGCCTGTTTGCCCTGAAACATGTTGCATCCAGTGATGCAATTATGCGACTACCCACAGACAACAAGTTAAGAGACCTGCTTTGAGGTCTTTTCCAGTGCTGGCATCAAGGTAGCCTGTGATGTTCACCTACTGTTCTAAATAGCTTGCAAAAATGTTATGTAAACCCTCTAAGTATCAAGGTGATAAAACTTAATTCACCTCTGTTACTAGTTGCATGAACATTCAGTTGCTATAGAAGGATCAGCCATTTCTGCTTTTTCACACTTGCACGGTACATGTCGCCAAGGTTATGAGTTAAGTGTCAAGAGTGGGTTTCATACTATATATGAGACAGAAAGGTTTACAATCCACCCAGTAGAATTGATAAGATACAAAATTAAAGGAGGAAATAGCTGTTTATGTGCTTTTCTCATGGAACCCACTGAAGTGTCAGAAGGGACTTCGCAGTATTTCAAAAGTAAAAAAAAAGACAGTATCTCCAAGCCTGCTACAAGGCAGAAATTAAGTTAGTGGCATTGGAAAAATAGGACTGTTGAAATGAAGAGAGATTCTTGTACAAAAAGGTGCCTTTTCTCCCAATTTGACCCAGTAGTCATTGCCGCCATAGCTGCAGAATCATATATGTAGCTCTTCGTCATTTTCCTTTGTAGATGCTACGTTATCATATTTATAGGCTTTTGAAAAATTGTACCCAGTAAGAGCATAAGCCCCCCTGATTTTCAATGAGACAAAGAATCATAATTGATTTTAAAAATAAGATCTGTTTTTCTGTTCCATGTACAACTTTTGGAAAAGTTCTAGATGAAATTTATGCTCCTAAGTACCTATGTCACTTTGGAAAATGGAAATTCAGTTCTTCTGGAAATATTACTGATGGTGTATTCATGGCCTTTTATTTCATGGTTAATCACCTTCGATGGTTAAAGGAGAATCTATTTTAAACTTTATCTATTTCATGTTATCTTAAAAACTATGCGGAAACCCTGTGAGTGTTCCTCTCACTGGGTGTCCTTGCCTTCTTGCTCTCCTTTGTATTATTACAGCACACCCATTGCGCCTTCTCATAAATTAGATCATCCATATCCCAGAGATCGCACCACGTATCCCTGGGAATTTATACAGTGATTAGAACAATGGGGCCCTGATTCTGAACGGTGCCTTCGGGATTTCCTGTGATATCAATTATATACAATAACAATCCTCCAAGCCACTCAGCTCCAATTGCGTGATACTTAAAATTTCTCACCTTGTCTTCATTGGCCATGAGCGGAGAAGCAAAGAGTAAACAAACAGAAGATGACCTTTATGAGTGAAACATCTAAGCATAAAAAGATTAATCGACCCCCGTCAGCCAGTCATTAAATCAAATAAGAGCTTTTCTTGTACTCTTAAAGCTCAGATTTACAGTCAGGCAAATTGTGTAAAAAGGCTGGTAATACAGTGACGCCCAGTGCCACTGGGCTTTAGAAAGCTGACAGTTGCTGTAAAATAGTCATTAAACAACCTCTAGAAGAGACTCATCAGCAGATGCCCCCAGGTGAAGGAGAGAGAAAGCTGAGAGAATGAAGGAGAATCTAACATCTTAGCATGACTGAATTAAACAGAGCATATTATGCTGATTTTCAGAGTCAGCCCAGTAATTTAATTTTCATAGCAGTTCCTTTGATTGTAGCAACCATTTTATGAAACATTAATAAAACTTCTTTTTTATGTAGCACACATCCCTTTTCCATTTCATTAAGAAAAAAAAAAAGGCAGGATGTACAAATTTGCTGACCATTAGCTCTGTAAATGACAAAAACAAATGAAAGATTATTTTTAATGCAGTACCACTGTGGTGGGTAGACTATATTTGGCTTCACAATAATTTCAGCACAAATTGGAAGAGACAAAAAAACTGTACACAGATTTGCCATATTGTATTGCAATGTCATCTCATAAATCAGAATAGACTACTATGTGTGTGCATGTATGCACATATACTGCTTTTATATGTAATTATAGTTAGTAATGATATATGCTTCATCGGAATTGATTCTTCTCTTGCTTTTACTGGTATAAATTACAGAATTAATTGGAATTAATATCAGCATAAAACTGGTGTAAACAAATAGAAGAGAGAATAAATGTCATTACCTACTTGTGATAGTGGAATACATACATGCAACTGTGTGCCTGTAGTCAGTTGTCATCAGCATTGGCCCAAGTACATGCCAGTATCATGTGAAAAATGCAAAAGTTTTGAAAATTTCCAGCAGAAATCTATGCTGCAAGTACAGAAGAATTTACAAAAAAGTTGTGAAAAAAATTAATTTCCCTTTTATTTTTTTGGTTTCCTTCATTGCGTGCTGTCTTTCTGCAATTCCTTGTCTTTATCTCTTTTTTTTTTTCCGATCTAGTTTATAACTAGATAAAGAGATGAACATAAAAAGGAAATGGAAAGAGAAAACACAGGGAAAAAGAGACATTAAATTTCTGACATTACATTTTCCAGTTCAGTTGGGTTAATGGTCCATTTTCTTTAAACCAGAATTTCCCACTAGATTTTTGCTTTGGAAAAGCAGCCAAACATTTTTTTTTTTCAACAAAAATATCTTCTTCGAAAAAATACTGACACCTCTTTAACCAGAGAAAATACATTTTGCAGACAGGAAAGACATGTCACAAAAACATGTTCTCATTTGGTTACAAAATCTGTTTCTTTGTTGACTACCTCATTTAAATGCTGCCTCAAAGTCAGCCTCCTATCATAACAAATAGACACAGAAACCCGTATGTGGAAATACACACATGTTTATATTTACCTATACATATATTTATAAGTATATTTATTTACATATATACAAACATACAGTCACAGGCAAACTATGTGTAAGAATAAAGACCATGAAGTGAAGCGTTCAAATGACAAGAGTTTTCTGACATTAAGACCGTCTGCTCAACCTTAACTCTGCCCACATACACACAGGCATCAAAGCCACACACGTGCCAGTTTTTCCCCTGTGACAACTTAGTTTCATGCAAAAAAACCCACCCTGGTTGGTGACTGTACTGTCAGTGTTACGACTTTTTAATATTTATTTTAATGTTCCCTCACGAAGGAAGAAAATGACTCATTCATCTCACAGCGAGGGACCAGCCTCTGAAAGATGCTATGGAGTTTATTCATAGAAAGGAAAGCACTGGTGGGAAACAGCCAGGTCTTACACAAACTTTTTGTGTGATCTCTGCCAGATCACATCATTGCGCTGTGTCTCAGGTTTGAATTAGTAAAATGGAGATATATCGGTTGGCCTGTAAAGGTGAGGGTATCTGATTTCACTTTCATTTTCAAAAAAACCCCAGGTTTCTCTAAAACTAAAGCACTTGTCAGGAGCCAGAGGAGAGCAACAGATGCTGGGAGAGGGAGTCTTCATTTGCTCTCCCATCAGAGCAGGATGCAGAGGGCTTTGACTTTGGCCTCTTTTATTTGGTCTCCACAGAGAGACTCCAGGCAACTCGCATAGATCGGGCAGCTATTTTGGGGATGTCAGGTGGCTAATGCTCGCTTAGAGGAAAACTTGCTGGTCTTAGGTTGGCTTTATAGTCCTTGCACAATAGATCGCTCATCTTATTTAGATTTTTACAAGAGCAAGTCATATAGCATGTATATTTTATTTAGTATTGATTTGGAACAGGAAATTCCTCTTTCCTCAGTATCTTCATCTGTAAAATGAGGATAATGTTTATCCCTTTGCAAAGCAGTTTTAGATCATCCTGTGACATATACGCTTTGAAAGTGTCATAAACCTCCCATAGATTCATTTTTGCCAACTCAATATTACAGTGATAGCAACTGAATGGACACATAAATTACATCACAAGCTGTGGTTGCTTTTCCAGGTTCTCTTCCTTTTTAAAAATTTTGTTATGCAACAATAATCTGGGGAAACATGTCACTTACATGTGGAAAACACTTATTACTTGAATAACTACTATGCATTCACTTTGATTTTTTCTGTAGTATTGTATTCCTGCACAACTGCTTTGTAGTGTTGCTGCCTATTATACAAAATGCATTTTATTGCAGTTGTACTTTTTGTGTGGTTTTGTGTGTTTGTGTGCGTGAGAGAGTTTTGTATTATTTAGCGTTGTATTATTTTAAGTGTTAGCTTTGACTTAATATTCAGTAAAGCGTCTAGCCAGTACACATAGAAAATGTTTAAAGTACCTTTCCCAGAAAATTCCAGGAGGATTTACATAAAGTTTCTTCATCCAACATACACAAATGCTTCCTCTAATTACATCCAATGCATTAACACTTTACTTCCCATTGTAATGGAAGCATTTAATTACAAAACAAAATTGATTTCCTTGTAAATAAGTTAGAAAATTCACAATACAGTCTATACAGGCTATAAAGCTGTTACTCTGAGCAAAGAATTTTGCAAACCACTGAAAAGAAAATGTTGGAAATTGAAGCACATCACAAATTTTAATGTAGAGGGGAAAGGTAGAAAATGGCACCATCTTTACGGAGAGAGTTTTATAAGGATGAATTTGCATTCATCATGTCTGCTGTTTCACGGAAAGAAACGTGGGCTTCACAGGTGGTTTTTTTCTATTGAGATTATTTTGCATGCCACTAAAATAGAGTGGTTTTGTTGTTTGGTTGTTTGTTTGTTTTCCAGGGGAGGTTTACAAGCAGGCTAATGGACAATAGCACAACTAGGCAACTGAAATTTATTAAGCAAAACTTTTGCCACTCAAACAAGGAGGAACAACTCTAGTTACAGCAGACAGAGTTGTAGCTAAAGGACCAGAAAAGTGGAAAGAACACAGTGGGTTATTTTGCCGTGTATTAATCATTCCTTTCAAAAGGCACTAAAAAAGACAGAAAAAAAAAAGTAAGATATCAAGAAGTTAAGTTACGTGGTAGACTGGGCTGTAGTTTCTCAGAAGTTTAATCTGTACTGCTAGTCACATAAAAAAACCCCAGATGCTGGCCTCAGTATTTTCTTGCAGTGTTGTTTTTGATTGAAAACTTTGTGAATGTTTGTGATATTGCTGAGAGCCTATTGGCAGATGAGCATCTCTTGCTATAGTCTCCATCATTATTTGCCTGTCTTGTCTATTAACGAGCACTATCATCCCATCGTAAGATGACAGCTGCAACACGTACTCAGGCGCAATAAACAGCTAAATGAGGCGCACAGCAATTTCACTTGTCACCAGAGCCCTCGGCACGACTGGCTGCACAGCTTGATGCATAAATTCATGAGGCTGTTGCATATGATGGAGTATGCCTGGCTGAAAGAGGTGATGGATAGCAGGGCAGCTAAAAATGGCCATCACCTTGACTCTGTCAGGACATTTTTTAAAAGTACCCCATCAGCTCTCTTGCATTCTTTCATGTACGCTATCCCCAAGCTATAGGCTTTCAAAAGTACTGATATAAGACTTTTCCTTGCTGGAGGTTTTCGGATCGAAAGTCAAGTTTCTTCTTAGGTTCAGTGAATGCAATATATGCTACTAATGTGTAGGGTGAAATGGTCCTATAATAATTGCTCATTCAACACACAGCAGAGTCATAAGGTTAAACACTAACAACAGAAATTTTCAATTTTCCAGAGTATGTCTAAAATGCTGGTAAAATACGTCCATACGCACAGAGATATATATCAAAGCAGAATGTATAAAGTCTCATGCAAAAGTATATTCAATTACATACATGCATACAAAACTATGTTGTGCAAAAAGCTATAGAAGGTGTTCTTGAGTACATTATGGTAATTATACATTATGCAAAACCAATACAGGTCGAAATAACTTGCCGTTACATACTGCTAGATCTGAATTAACAATGCATTTTCTAATAAGTCAATAAAACTGAAGGAAAAATTACAGCAGAGAAAAATGGACCTACTGCTTATGAGGTTTCCAAACGAAACCCCAAACTTGAGTTGCCGTAAGCACAGTATTTGAGGTGCCAGTGAAATTCTTTGCGTCCCCTCTGTCTGTGTTACTGGAAGTCACCTAAGGAAGACAAATACAAAGGCAACAAAATCAATGAGGCAGTTTCCTGCAAAGCTTCATGCATTAATCTCTATCACACAGAGAAATATACACCACTACAAGGGAAGGAAGTCACTTGTTCTCTAATAAAAGAGAAAACCCTTGGTAATAAGCAATTAATAAAGTTGTCATGATTAGTTATGGAACTATGAATCAATGTTCATGATAAAAATGACCACTTTCATGGCTTTACGTATCTATGATCTGGTGGTATTGCAAACATCATTGCCACGTTGAAGCTGACACAATCGTTGTGGTCATTTTCTTAACATTGTTAATGGCAGATTTTAATCGGAGGTGGGCTTCCTCATCTCGCACACACACATATGCATGTCTGAATGCAAAATGTCTCCTCCTGCCTATCCTCTCTTGTCTGCTCCGAAACTCTCTTCTAAGCCGGTCGTCTCTGCTTGGCTAGGATCTGCAGTAGGAGGAGTTTGGACCTCTTCTTCCTGCAAGTGTCTGGCAGCAGTGCCCTTGCACCTGGATGCAGCTCTTCCAGGCCAGCAACAGCTGGCAGCAAGACGCCTCTGTGTCTGCTTGCTGCTCAGGTCACCAAGTGGTGGGAAAGGCCCCTGAGAGGGAGGCCTTGGTGGCACTTCTGGTCCGTCAAGCTCTTTCACCCCGCAGCCACTCATGTGGTCCTCATAGCTGTGATGTCCAAGCTGTAACACCAGAGAGCAGAGATGTCCCTCAAAGGCCTTGAGGAGGCACATCTGCCCCATTGTGTCTTTCATTTTCTCTGCCATCCCAAAAGTGGGCTGGGAATTGTTGGCATCATGTGAGGATGCCATCCTCCCACCCACTGACTCCTCTGGGGACTGGCAGTAGCAGATGCGCCTAAAGTGCATCGCCCCAATTTCTGAGGTGGCAAGTTTTTATTAGACGTAATGGTGCATCTTGGAAAAAAAAAAAATAGATGCCTAAATATTGATTTAAGTGAATGATTTTCGATATGGCATGCTGCCATCTGGTGGACATTGCTCTGATCTATCGTTTGACCAGAGATGAGAAGAGGTGGGGCAAGGAAACAAAGGGGTGCGTGAAGTTTAGGGATCCTCTGCGGAAGAACCTGGATCCAGTGCCAGTCTTCACTCCATAAGAAAACTATTTCTGCAAAACCTGAGAGCCCCCTCTTCCTCACAACCTCAGTGTGAGACACTGAATCCAGAAAGTGTTGGTTTATTTTAATGAAGCTCTTGGCAAAAACATGAAGAAAAAACTGCCTTTCACACTGTCAAGAAAAAAAAAAAAAAGAAAAAAAGAAAAAAAAAAGAGCACTACAGTAGAGCAACATTGAAACCGTAGCAGGCTCTGAGCAAGTTCTCCTTGTGGGTTGTCTTCTGGCTCACTTGGTAGGTCAGAGAGCTGCTCCTATCAGTGAAGTCACGTCCTGGAAGGAAGGACCTAATGATCACTCTAGCACTTAGATAAGGCTAAACTGAACCCCAGAGAATGATGCATTTAAGGAAACTTCAAATGTCACAAAGCAGAGTGCCCAGATTTGTGGCATTATCCAACTTCTGTCAGAAGCACCTACAGGCATGTGTTATGAAACAATTCTGAAATCCAGACTGTTTCAAGTGCTAAAGAAACCCAGGACACTCTTCAGGAGGTCTGGTGACAAAAGAAGGAAGAGGGAGGGAAAAAATTAACTACACATTATCTTAGAGGCTAGGTGTTTATTTATTATTTCAGTTTTCCTAACTAATGCTGTCATGAAAATTTGCAATGAAGCTTTTATCAATGCTGCATTTACTGTCCTGCATATCGGGCTTCAAGGAAAATGATTCTTCTTTAAAGGAATACAGTAGTACAACATGCAGCCTAAGAGCTGCTGTAATTCAAGAACTTCCCAAATGCTATCAAAAGGTAACCAGAAAAAAAGACTTGTGTCTCACAGTACGTGCGTATCAAGCTCTTTACAAAGCATTCTTACACTTTGTCCTAAACACAGTAATCAAGTTTCCCACCGAGAGATTTGAAGATCAAGACTTGGGGCCAAATTCTGCTCTTATAGTTACATGTTCACCTGTGTAACTGACAGCAGAATTTGCCCTTAGGACTTTAAACTTGATCTGCTATTCGATGGGCAGCTCATGCACTGATCTGAGCACCAGAGTGATGTGCTCCTGTCAACCTGTGAATCAGAGGAATTGCTGCTCTCATACAGAGGAGGGAAAAAGCTTCTTGTAAATTGCTCTTGAAATCACCTCATGCCTTTTTCTAGCAAGGATGGGCAAATTTGAACACAAAATTCAACACAAACTTAAATAATGCTTAGATATCAGGGAGACAGATGCCATAGAAATACAAGCTGGTTGATGATTAATTGAGTTTGCCTTTCACTTAGGACACACTATGATAAAAGGAGTTAGTGAGGGGAAAAGAGAGAAATTTAAATGAAAAAATACATGAAGCACACATAAATATGTACATGCTGCTTATAAACAAAGCAAATTTAGACCATCTTCTGCATACTTCTTCACTGGCTAATCCAGGAAGCGTACAGAAAAGAAAGCTATTCTTTTTCAAAACTGCCTTCATCCTCTGAAACGAAAATGATCTAATATAGGCAGGGCAAAAAGTTTCATTGTCTCGGATTACCATTGCAATAACCACAGAATTGTCTGTTGAATTCTACATAGATTAGCAACTTTGTGCAATGGAATATATTCCTCCAAATTTACTGCTTTGCATAAAATTAGTTAACACTGAGCATGGACTGTCAAAATGTGTCTAGTAGAATGAGAATGTGGGACATTTGGGGAAGACTGCTGAGCTAATTTTAGATGTGGGTATACTACCCTCGGCAAACCTTGACCCCGTTCAAACAGCACTTGCAATCAAGATTTACTACGCCGTGTTATCATGCAGGGAGCCTGTTCTGTAAGGAAATATGTAGACTTCCTTCACGCAGCCAGGCAGCCTTCCTTGCCGAAAACTTCCTTCCCTGGTCCCAAGCTCCTCTCCTTCCTGTTGCCTAGCTACTAGATTAGCCCGTCAAGCCAGCAGTCACCTCACCGGAGAGGGAAGTGTTCTCAGCTGATGTTGTCCTCATGCTCCTGTGGGGAATGTGAGTAAGTTGCAATCACACCAAAAGACCCCGTGGATTTGGGGCTGGGCTAGCCCCAAGCCTTTTGAACTTCCAAATAAAATCATAAGGTATGAAACTACCACATGAAAGATGGAAGCGCTCATTTAGTTTGCAAATCATATATGTGATCGCTGCTATAACCTATGCCGAAAGATGGCAAGAAGACTTTCCTACGTAAGTTGGCCAAAAGATATTTTTGGTAGTACTTCATGAGTGCATGATCTTTAAAGCAGGGAGGTAAGGTTTATTATTTGTATGTATTAAAGTTACGAATTTTAATGTATGTCAAAGTTACGAACTGCTACTCTCCCTGTGATGCTGGACTCTGTAGAAACAGAAGAAAAGTCCCTTCCTCAGAGTAATTTTCTGTCTCCTTTCAGCAAAGAAAATAAAGAAAGACTAGGAGGTAAACACTTCTTTTTTCATTTGGTACACTGTTCTTTTTCCACTAGAAAAAAACTTATAAAATGCATTGCATTGATCAACTCTGTTCTTGCAAATGTAGGAACAGGTCATTTCTGTAGCTCAGTTACAATATTGACATCATGGCTTGTATGAGTAAGAAGAGAGGAAAAAAAAAGAGTATTTTAAAAATGCTTTTATTGTCTCAGTTTGTTCACTATTCATTTGCAAGTTATTCCATTTTCAAGGTCAACTGTTTGATAGAACACTTGGAAGGATATTCCCTGGACGTATTTTTGAGGGGAAAAAAAAATCAGTTTGTAAACAAATGAAATAAAAAGTGACAGAAGATGATATCAGACATGCAACATTTGTGACAGATGAAGCTCTCAAAGATTGCCCACAGACTTCAGAACGTCTCCTTAGTTACCCCCTTTTCCTCAGGAAAGACTGCTCCTGGGTTTCCCTGGCCACTTCAGAAGTTCATTCTAGTATCTTCATTGAATTTCTAAGACTAAACACAGTAAAATTAATGTATTGTAAACTGCCCAAGAGGTTACAATGGGCATCTCACATGCTTGGCATCGTGACACTTCTCCTTAACAGAAATCTTCTGAATTGAAGCACTTAACATCAAATTTTCTCTTTCCTCTAGTTTTCCTCTCTGCAAACCCCTTATTCCATTTCCAGTCTTGAAAAACCCCAAACAACCAACAACAAAAAAACCACAACCTTAAGAAGTTCCCATAATTAGTCTGCAAATTGCGGAGTGGTAGTTGAGGCTCATCTCCGAATCATAACTGGAGAATTTCCCATCCCAATTGCTTTTGCCATTTGAATGCTAAGCAGTCTACAACAGGAAAGGGACAAGATGGACTCCTTTAAAGGAAGGAGGTGTAAAGAGACTTTTCCTCTTTTCCAACATCTCTCAGCTGCCTCAACAAGTCCCGGCAAAGTCTTGTCCAAATGTCCGATCCTGAAAATTAAAATTACCTCAAGAATCACCTTCTTCCACCCTCAGACCTAGATCTCCCGAGCCTGTTTATATTTCTTGTCTACTTGCAACTGCTATGATAAGACCCGGAAAGCAGTGAACATTTTTTCCCACTGTGATAGACAGGAACAAAGCCTTCTGCAGCAGGCAGTGGATGGAAAGTAAATAGGTTCATGAGCTCTGGGAACACTAGCAGTGCTGCAGGCAGGGTAGCAGACAACGTAAAATAAATACAGTTAAAGAGTAAGAAAAATATATTTACTTTTGCTCCTTTAAGCTTTGAGCTATTCGAGAAGGTTGTGAAGGAGATCTTAGTTCAGAAGGGCACAAAGCAACCTACTTGCAGGCAACATAGTTGCCTCACATATGAAAAAAAAAAAAAAGGAAATTGGATTTCAGAAGGAGGAGGCAATAATCACGAAGAACATGATCCCCAAACCATTCGGAATGAACAGAAAAACAGATCACATGATGAGAAGTGTCCAGAGAAGTATAATTTCCACGAATAAAAGTAATTTCTCCTATCAAGTTTTCAGTAGTTACTAGTAAATCCCAAACAGCTAAGGGAATAACTATAAACTGAACAGACTTGAGAGGGGCATTTTGCAGATTTCGGAGTATTATTTGTCTCAGCTGGCACCTCACTTGTATAAGTGGCATAAAAGCCACAGTCTCTAATGCTACAAACAGGGCAGTACAGTATACAGTATTTTTTGCTAAGTGTGAGGGTTTTGTTATGTTGGGTTTTTTGTGTTGTTTTTTTTTTAATGAATAGTGCCTGGAAGGCACAACAAGAGAACCAACTACTGCATTAAATCAATATTGTGTCTTGTAAAACATATAACAGCACTAGAAAATAACACATAATCTGAGAAAAACCTGGCCATGATGCATTTCTATCTCTATGGAATGCTACAGAATGTAAAATATTTACTTCTTTCTCCTTTCAATTTAAACCCTGCTTTCTTCTGAGATTATGCTCAAAAGATATTTCAGCTGGAGGAATTAAGATAGAATGCTTATATGTTGCTAGAGATGTGGACTCTTAAACGAAACAAAAGGAATTAAGAAAAATAATTTTGAGGCTTTTTACCCGTCCTCCATCGACAAGGTCTTGTTCTCCTCAGCTCTGCCCCCACCCCTCTGTCCAGCTTGCACAGTTTAATTACAAAGAGATCTCATTGACTCAGTAACCCAAATGGTATATGCTTTTCTTGACAGTTACTGTAGTTACACCATTTTTGCCTATTGCTATTCCTCTTCTTTATGACATATTTGTCGATACTTCTAATATTTCTATCAACCAGACTGGTAGCAAGTTCCCATAGTCTTTTTCCCTTATGCAAGAATATTGAGATTATGTAAGGTTTCCTTTCCATTTAGGATGACAATGAAGACCTTCTGAAGCTTTAATAAGAAGGAAGATGAATACGAGGAATGCCCCTGAATAGTTCAACTTCCCAAGTGTGTTGTAGGGGAAACTAGATTCACTTCACCTCACTTCCCTTCTGCTCCTCTCTTGGTCTCTGTCTCTCATGTGTGCCTCAGCCACTGTTCTTTGCTATTTTGGGATGGCTCTCTTTCAAGGCGGGGGAAGAACTTCTGCATAAATTAGTATTTACTGTCCCAAGAATTCCAGCTTGGGTCTCTTACATCGCAGTAAATATTCAAAAACTGTTTGGCTAGAGACTCCATCTTGTGTTTATTTTTGCAGAGCTGAGCAACAGGAAACAACCCGCTGGTCAGAGCCCTCACCTGTAATGTGGAAGATTACATACAAGCTCCCAGCATGAACCGTGAGATGGAAGGACTTGATTTGGCCTCTCTTACATCCCGAGTCAGCAGGACCATCAGACTAGGAGCCGCTCTGAGGCCTCCCTCTTGTCTGACTGGACTTTCTAGCCTGCACTGAAGAAACCTTTCATGAACAAATTTGTGACAAACTGGTACACACCAGCAGTGCGTGTCACTCTTGACAGACTGCTTCTTCCTTTGGCAATACCTCTTTGGCCAAAACACTCCCAATATAGCGCAGCTATGTGTCCCACGTATAAATTTGGTTTAACCAAGTGGAATCTACCGAACCAAAGTCTGACTGACATAAACAAAAAAGTTACATCCTCTTCTGTTTCACATAGATTTTATGCTGCACTCATCGCTGTGCTGCTGCCAGCACCGTGTCAGTGATGCATATATGAATCAGTACAAACCATTCACAAGTTCTATATTTAAAAGGCTCCGGATGTAGCAGTTCTTCCAGCCTCGTCAGATGTTCAGAGGCGGGTAGGCGTGAAGGGAGGAGAGGGGAAAGGAGTGTTCCGCTTCGAATTCCCACCAGTTTGTTTTGACATCTCCCTTGTACCAAAGTGGCTGGAGCTCACTTGGTGGCTCGCAGAGAGTCGTGTGTTGCCAATCCGATACGATGACTCTGCATACACCGCCAAAAATTGTAGTGGTTTTTTCAGCTCGGATCACAAAGCAAGCTCATGTTTAATTTGGTAGCTACTATCATCCCAGCTCTTTTGTGAGACATTGCTGCTTTACATGTGCATCCCTGTATCTTACAAGCAAATGACAGGCACTTTTTTCAGACACTTTGCCCAATTATGTAAGATTGTCACAAGTATGTAGAAGATGGGGAGAAAGAGAGCTGTTCTGATGAGACAGCTGACAAAAGGAGCGACTCCAGCTCCCTGTACGCTCCGGACTCGGCAGAAAGCCCTTCTGTTATTTTCCTGATTCTCACTATATGAAGAAAATAAAAGCGTGGGGAAGGGGAGGAACTGGCAAGGGTGGAAGTAAGGAAGGCAGGCAACAGAGGAGGAAAATCTTGGCGTTATTGTCTTCCCTAGCAGGGAAATATGGTGAGGGTGTTGTTCGGGTCTCCTCCCTCTCTGGCTTCATTTTCGATTTCTACACTGTGCAGTAGCACACTTCCATGTCCTGAAGGCATCTGCCCTCTGAGAATCGGTTCTGTTTTGCTTGTGCCGTTATTATAGGCCTAGTGTCTCTGATACATGATTGAGGCCTGACTCATAAATAAGAGCTACTATAAATTTAAGCCACTGCCTTGTTTAATCCCCTTTTGCCCACACAGCGAGGAAACTGACTGGAATTTATTGCCTTGCGTATTCTCCCTGATTTATTCAGTCAGGAGCCTGCTTGCATTTTCCTCTATTTGACATTATTTTATATCTCCTAACACAATATATTTTCATTATATTTTAATATACCATGTGGTAAGTGCAACCACACAGCAAAATTTTGGGATCTTTCTGCTTGTGCTGTTATTTCTAATGTACAATAATATCTACTACGTGATGAAGACCTGACTCATAAACAATAGCTTAGGTCACCGCATTATTTATTTCCCCGAACAGTATGGCCAAGGAACTAACGGCTGGGTAATTTATTTGACATTTGTATCAGGATAGTACGATCTATGCCCCTGCAAAGGAATGCAGGGCTCATCTGTTGACCCAAGCTATTAGCAAGTGTAGGAATCTGCATTAAAACACCAAGAAAGTTGTGCTGACTCAATTCCGTAGGTGCAGCCTGTTAGTTCTGATGGAGTATGAGATGTCTGTGGCATCTTCTACACAGGTAGAAAGAAAGAGCTAGAGACCTTCTGAGGAAATCTATGAGAACAGATACCTTGGAGAAAAGATGAGGTTGAGGTTTATGCCTGCCGTGTCACCAGTTTAGCAAGGCTTTGAGCAGGAGAGAAACAGAGTGAGCTCATACAATCTGAGAAGTCCGTTCCTATATATTGTTCGGTTTGCTTCCAAAATCACAATTAGAGCAGTTCATTGTTTTAAAACTCAATGTTTTCTCCTCAAATTAACTTTTTTAGAAAGAGCAAATGCCACAGCAAATTGATTTTCAGTGAAAGTGATTTTTTTGAAAATGTCTTTTACTTCCCCACTGTACAAATTAATTTCTGTGGCAAAACAAAAAGCTATAATGAAATCGGATGGAATAAGAAAAGTTGAGAGCCAGAATAATTACCAGGCTTTTAAAATTTGTTTGTTAACATTTAAAACAAAAGTTATTTTCACCCTTTCTGTGTAAGAGAGGGTTTCAGAGAGAGACATCACCAACAACTGCAGTCACAAGTGTGGAGCAGAGGATGTTCTTTTCAGAAGAGGCACCTTTGCAGAGTGGACCGGGTACCAGGGCGTTGAGTCGAGGAGCTACAGCACAAGGTGGGGACATCCCTGGGTGTAGCAGCTGACAGTGCACAAAATTGCGGAATATTTTGTCAGAGGAGGTTTCAGAAGCCCAGCAGCCACACAAAGAAAGGAAAGCTCTCGCTCGTGATAGCCAAGTGGCCAGCAGCAAGGTCATTCTCAAACTTGTAGGTGATGCACTCACACTGTTACCAAGGCAGTCCTGTATTCTCCCTGGGTTCCCTGTGGGCTTTCATTATAGGCAGATAGGGCAACCTCCTAAGGTTAATGCTAAAAACTAAGCTACGTGACAACACCTAGTAACTCCAAGTCTGATTTCAAGTCGTGCACTGGACAGGCGGCAGCCATAGTACTGGCTATAATTCCTGCAGGTATCTGGAAAGAACATTCAATTGTTGGATTCTGGAGAAGATGGTGCAAGCACCTGCTTCATAGGAGGCCCGTGCATAGGATATTCTCCTGGGATGATGAAAATGCACATCCTGTGCTGAATCAGAGACTTTATCCCAAGACAGCTCTGACCACTAGGCTCTTAGATAATCTGGGAAATTCTGGACCCTGAGTTTCTGCTTCCATGCGGCCTTCCTGCTGTCCTCAACTTCTACCCTGGGCCAAAAATACCCATGTTAAAATAATGCCATAAAACCCTTCATACTGGTGTGAAATGTTTTGGCTTCAAGTAATCTCCCTATTCTGGACACATGAAAAGAACTTCACTTGAAAATGCTTGATCAATTTGAGTCAAAAATGAGTGCTTAGTTACAACTCGTATATGTTTTGGTAGCAACATGTTGACTTAAGGTTGCAAGCATTAGGACATGTTTATTTCAATAACAAACACCACAAATGAAAAAGTATAATCTAATTGCCTATCAAATCTGAGTAGTCTGCCAGTTGCTTGTTTTCAGAAATGTAAAGTTTGATGTAACTTTAGAATGGTGGTTTCTGACTCTTTCTTGTGATTTTCTAATAGCAAACGTATCATAGTCTGTGCTGCAAATACAATTTATTTTAAGGGATAGTATATTGCTATATTGCCCTAAGAGCATAGCAAGAAAGGTTTTAAGTCTCTTCAGGTCTAAGAAATATTTTTTCAGATGCTTGTTAGTGCCATTTTTTTTAAAAAAAAAGGTATTAATACTAGAAAATTTATGAAATAACCTTCATTTTTCACTCTACAGAGTAATGTTCTTTGGACCTCTTTCTTAGGCTGTTGAATGAATTTATCAAGCTTCTCTATTTCTTCCTATGTTAATTTATTCACTTAAATAGGTGAAGTAGATCATATTATCCTTCTTATACCGTGGCCTATAAATACCTTATTTGTTTCCCAGTCTAAATATATCAGCACTCATACATAAAATGCGCTTTGTTCTTTCTTTTTAACCACTTTGTTACCAA